>NW_010228726.1:53590-95668 GCF_000690775.1 Eurypyga helias
GACTGAACAACCCCAATTGTCGCAGCCTGTCCCCATACCAGAGGTGCTCCAGCCCTCTGAGCATCTTCGTGGCCTCCTTTGGACTCGCTCCAACTGGTCTATGTCCTTTTTACTTAAGGGATCCCAGAGCGTGACACAGTACTCCAGGTGGGGTCTCACCAGAGCAGAGTACAGGGGCAGAATCCCCTCCCTCGACCTGCTGGCCACACTTCTCCTGATACAGCCCAGGATAGGGTTGGCTTTCTGGGCTGCCAGCGCACACTGCCGGCTCATGTTCAGCTTTTCATCCAACAGGCCCCCCAAGTCCTTTTCCCCAGGGCTGCTGTCAATCCACTCTCCACCCAGCCTGTACTTGTGCTTGGGATTGCCCCGACCCAGGTGCAGGACCTTGCACTTGGCCTTGTTGAACTCCATGAGGTTGGCAGTGGCCCACCTCTCCAGCCTGTCAAGGTCCCTCTGGGTGGCATCCCTTCCCTCCAGCGTGTCGACCGCACCACACAGCTTGGTGTCGTCAGCAAACTTGCTGAGGGTGCATTTGATCCCACCATCCATGTTGCTGATAAAGATGTTAAACAACACCGGTTCCAATACCAACCCCTGAGGAACGCCGCTCATCACTGCTCTCCACTCAGACATTGAGCCATTGACCACAACTCTTTGAGTGTGACCATCACGCCTATTTATTATACACTGAATGGTCTGTCTGTCAAATCCATATGTTTCCAATTTAGGAACAATGATGTTGTGCTTGGCAGTGTCAAATGCTTTGCACAGTCCAGGTAGACTATGTCTTATCCACCAATGGTGTAACCCTGTCATAGAAGGCCACTAGATTTGTCAGGCAGGATTTGCCCTTGGTAAAGCCCTGTTGGCATTCACCAATCACCTCCTCATTTTCCATGTGCTTCAGCATGATTTCCAGGAGGATCTGTTCCATGATCTTGCAGGGAACAGAGGGGAGATTGGCTGTCCTGTAGTTCCCTGGTTCTTCCCTACTTCCTCTTTTTAAATCGGGGGATATGTTTACCATTTTCCAATTGGTGGGAATTTCACCAGGCTGCTATGACTTTGCAAATATTATGGATAGTGGCTTAGAAATTTATCTGCCTTTTCCCTCAGGACCCATGGATGCATCTCATCAGGTCCCATGGACTTGTACACCTTCAGATTCCTTAGATTGTCTCAAACATGGTCTTCTCTA
Organism: Eurypyga helias; assembly: GCF_000690775.1. Taxonomy (NCBI): domain Eukaryota; kingdom Metazoa; phylum Chordata; class Aves; order Eurypygiformes; family Eurypygidae; genus Eurypyga; species Eurypyga helias. The sequence continues at coordinate 54,792 of NW_010228726.1, forward strand.
CACTGGGTGGTTCTTCATTCTTCCAGTCCCTGCCTTTGCTTTCTGTGACTTGGGTGTTGTGGCTTGAGTGCCTGCTGATGAAGACTGAGGTAAAAAAATTTTGAGTACCTAGGCCTTTTCCATATCCTGGCTAACCAGCTATCCTGTTTCCTTCCAGAGAAGGCCCACATTTTCCCTAGTCTTCCTTTCGTCACCGACATCATACCTATGGAAGCTTTTCTTGTTGTCCTTTGTGTGACTGTCCAGATTTAATTCTATCAGGGCTTTAGGTTTCCTAAGCTGATCCCTACTGCTCAGTGTATTCCTTCCAGGCTACCTGTCCTTGCTTCACCCTCTGTAGGCTTCCTTTTTGTGTCTGAATTTGTTTAGGAGCCCCTTGTTCATTCATGCAGACCTCCTGGTGTTTTTGCTAGACTCTCTCTTGGTTGGCATGCATCACTCCTGAGCTTGGAGGAGGTGATCTTTGAATATTAACCAGTTTTCCTGGGTCCCTCTTCCCTCCAGGGATTTTTTTTTATCCCGTGATACTCTACCAAGCAGATCTCCTGGCATCCAGGGTAGCGAGCTTGCTGTGCACCCTCCTTGCTGCAATAAGGAACTTGAACTCTGCCATTTTATGGTCACTGGAACCAACGCTGCCCTTGAGCTTCATAGATGCCTGCGCCTCAGTGGGTGACTGTGAGCTCCCTATACATTCAGCAGAGAGAAACAGGCACTTTTTCAGCTACATATGTTATGAAGAGAGAGGCATCACTTTAGAATTGCGGATTTCTCTCCACTGTGAAAAGATAAATTCCCATACTCTGAATAACCAGGTTCACCGATGAGGATGATGGCAGAGGGTCTCTGGTTTTGAACTTGCCCAGCTTCATGCACTCAGGCTTGAGAGGTACAGCTAGTCAGATGTCAGGAATCAAGGAGTGACTGCTTTAAGCCAAGTACAGTAAACATTTTTCATTTCTCTTGCACCCTTTAATATTTGCAGAGCACTTGATGCAGTGGAAAAAACACATCAGAGTTGAAATTAGAATAAATAAATCTGGTGTTCAGACTCATTTTAATGAATATGACTTTCCCCTTCTGTAACAGAGCCCCCTCAAATCCCAGCATGTAAAGGTAAGAGAATGAAATGCAAAAGAGTTCCAGACTCCAGAAACTTTTATTAAGCCTGTGTCTCAAGGTTAGGGTCTTGCTAATGTGGTCATGGACAGAAATTACATAAAGGACTTCTCAAAGTATTTAGTTTTCATGGGACTTTAACAGCTTTTACAATCCTGAATACTTCATGAATCCTTTCCAGCCTGGTGTTTTTTTCTATTTGCAACAAGATATTAAATTCACTAAAACTCCCAAGGAGTGGGGTATGGATGGAGTTCAGCTCCAGAACTTGCAGGGAAAAGAAATAGAAATATCCATTGCTAGTATTTAATAATTTTTTCTCTAGGTATTTGTTGATTAGTAATTGTGTAATAAAGGATTCATCTTGCTAAATGCAGATTCCTCCTAGATAACAAAGCCAGAATATATATGAATTTAAGAGAGAACAAGGTAATCCACCTTGGATGATAGAAGAGTGATAACAAACTTATAAGTAGCCTAGGAAGTAGATTGAAAGGAAAAGGGAGCAGCTAAGACACAGGACTGACTGGCTAATGACTGAGAAACAGTAGATCATAAAAGAGCTGGTTCTATGAAGTGATGCTAAGATGTTGCTTGGGCTCAGTACAAATTGCTGTGACATGATGGAACAAAATCCTGAATAAAAGAAGACTAAGGACAAGCTTTAGAGAGGACCTGATAAAACATTTTATGTTCATTCCCTTTTGTGGCTTTGATTAGTTTTGGGGTTAAGCACATTTTTACAAAAACCTTCATTTACTATTTCTTACAACTTCATCAATTTACATATAGTCCCAAAGTGAAAGGATGAGCACTGAGTACACTGCCCTCAAGGAATAGCAAAACTAAACACATTTTTTTGGTGCTTCATTCCTGTGAAGAGTTTGGGGCTTCACAACAGCTGGAGTGTACTGTTTTTACCAAGCTGCAAGGATCAGTTTAGGAGCTGTTGACCTCAAAGGTTAGGACAGTGGGATAGAATCCCCCACATCAGAAGCACATTAATGTCTTAGGTGGTGGACAAACATCCTGTGACTTCAGGGACTGCACATGTGACATTGGGTTTTCCCTACTTTTTAAACACAGTAGGAAGATGCAATTGGGGTAATGGACTCTTTTGAATTTATGGTTTCATCTTAGAAACAATGATGGGAGCACTGCAGACCTGTGTGGTTCCTTCACAGTGTTCACTAGGTGAAACTGAACTAGGACTTTTGCTTGGCATCTAAGGTGGAAGCTGCTATAAAATTACTGCTCTGAGCAATATGTAAGTTTGGCAGAACATTATATCGAATCTTCCTATACCACAATCTGTGTTTCTCAGTGATGAAATATTTGTCATTTTAATGATTGAATATGAACAGATGTGTTTAACTTTCATGGTTAATGATCTCTTTGTTTCTGCTTTTAATCCCTGCCTATTACACTAATGGACTCAAATTACTAGAGTGTTCAAGAGGCCATTAGGCTCTTTTATAGGACATGGAATGCTAATGGCAATTCAATATGAAAATTCAAGCTTTTTGCTCTTTACTGAAATATTTGTAGTCTTCACTTCGGAAAAAAAGAGTTTTCTGTTTAGAAGTCTGTTCTGTTTCTGACTGTTTCTGTTTATAGACTACATGATGCTTTTAAAAAATTGTCACTCAGCTCGTTCTTTCATGTATGCAAGTACTGATTTATGAAGTGTTCTCCTCTATGTGCTTTCTGGAACATGATACTAAACTTTAAGTGGAAATTAAAAATTCTGGGCATCTTGCCTAAAGAAACCAACAGTTCCCTCAGACCTGTGCAATAGCATTATTGTTATCATAAATAATCATCGTAGGCCAAAACAATCCTAAACATGAAAAATAAAATCTGAAAATACAAATAATAGTATTTTGTCTCAGCTTCCAAGGAGTAAATCAATTTGTAAATTATTTTAAAGAAACACAAGACGATGAGGAATCATGTATCTTGACTAGCAGCTATATATCCACTAGTTCTTTGGTTATCTATTTCGTGTCAGCCTGTTTAATAGTTGAAAAGATTATCTGTATCTCTTTACAGCTGGCCAATTATGTAGGGTGAATCTATATATATTTACCAACAGATGGTCTCATAATAATTACTGGAGTTGCCAGGCCATTCATGCGTATTTCTTTTCCAAAGCCACTGACCAGAACAGATATTTTTAAATTTTATCTTGTATGTTTTAGCAGGAAGATGCAAAAAGGGAGTTAGAGAATGAGAAGGAACCTATCTTTGCAGAAAAAGAGAAGAAAAAATAAAACTCAAATTAATGAGAGGAGACAGGCACTACTGAAGTGCAAGGAGTGAAAGAGGAGAACCATTCTAGGCAAGTGAAAATTCATGAAATGATATGTTCCCCATAGCAGATAGGTGCTTTCTGTTCCTGCATCATATCTACCACATTTATCTGTCCCTCAAACCTTTTGCTGCTTTAGCACAGAAAGACTTTTTCAACAGACTGAAAACTTGTGAAACAACTAAAGAGATGATAAAAACTAATAGGGTGCTACTGAGAGTGGACAATCTGAGCCATTCCGGGTAAGGACTCATTTCCCCAGCAGGGTTTATGGGTTGTATTTACTGCTTGAGTGCATTGCCTGCTGTGTCCTTTGACTAGTGCAATAACAGATCCTGCTGGACTCTACTATAAACACTTCTGATCAATCAACACTAGCATCTTCCTGTAGCTTTACTATTAAAAAGTGGAGGGTTTTTTTTAAGCAAAGGCCATTCATATAATTAAAATAATACTAATAATTTGCAAATGAGTGCAGTTTAAGGTGAGTCACTAAAAAGCTTATTTTCTTTCAAAAGTTTGGGATAATAGGATGCTACTAATTGATATTTTTTATGCCTCTCAGGTTCATTTACAGAAGCTGGCCTTTTTTACTGGTGTGCATTACCAGTACATTGGCAGTGCATGCAAGACAGGAAAACACATGTATTAAATGGGTTCTTGTTGCTTTGCATCATCTGCATGCAGGAAAAAATGTTCTAAATATCAGCATCTGTGGTACATACTAGGGACTACAGATGACTACTGGCAAAAGTAACTTCTTCAGCTTCACTGCAATAACTCCCGTTTGAGTTCACAAACTGTGGTGTGACACACTGTTTCTGTCACAAAACCCTTATGGAAGATTGGATTTGAAAGACACATAAACCTGAGAATATTCATATGATTTTTAAAATTAAAAAAAACTGTATGAATTTGTGCTGAAAGTCCGATAGCACTCCTTCACTTGGTAGAACCAGAGTGCTTTTTTGTGATGAGCCTGATCACTCATGAAACAAGCAGTGCTGTTGAAACGTATCTATGTAATTGTATGTATTACGTTTGCAAATTGTGAACAATGAAGGATGTCACAGTCAGCTTGTGTTTTTGAATGTGCCGCATGAGCTGAATTAATCTGAGGAATTATTAGGTGTGATTTATCATAGAATCATAGGTTACATAGAAATTCCACATTAAATCATATGTTCCTTTTGGTTTACATTTTGCTCTAAGTACAGATGATGACACAGATATATTTTTCATGTTCTTCTGGCTGCTCTTAGCTGCCAGTTCAAATCATTAAAAGGTGTGGCAAAAGGCCGAAGCAGCAGCACAGGATATTTGAGGGTGAATTATCTGAATGTTTGAACTGACTGCTAAATGACTCAATGCAGAAGTTTCTCATGCTGGTAGGTTTGACATTTTTCTATGCAATTGTCTTCAGGCCCTGACTCATAGTAGGAAGGAGATGGCATAATCAGAGACGTGAACTCTATTTAAAGGAGGGAACACCCCATTCTATTTTTTTTCTCATTGAGGAAAAAAAATTGAAGCAAGGACCAGGAGCTACATGAATGCAATATGGTAATCACTTATTTCAGAGGAAAATGTAAGCACGAGGATTTTGGATTACAAGGAAAGCAACTATTAAACATTAGAATAACAAAATTCAGAAAATGACCCAGCCAAAAGTCAGCTAAGATACATAAAATTCACCGTCAGTTAGCAACAAATAAGAAATTGCAGAAAGAGCAGCAGGCAATGGGGACATCCAAAAGGTGGTTGGTTAAAAATCATAATGTGAAAAGGGGAAAGTGAGACTATTCTGAAGGGGGGAAAAAAAAAAAAAAGAATGTTTATTGAAACTCTGGAAGGTTAATGTTGCCACATTGTTGTTGTCAGTTTTCCTAGCTCTGAACCTGAACCTGCAGAGTACAGGGCTGCTTCCAAGTGTGTCCAGACAAGCTAGAATATATGACCCTTCTGGTAGCAAAAATTTCAAAATGAGGTTATAATTTGAAAAAGCTTTTTTCCCCACTGTTCGTATCGCTAAACTATCTTGCCTTGTGTATGCCTGGTTCATATACACTCCCATTATCCTTCTTGTGTGAGAGAAGACTGAGAAAATTCTGGAGGAATGATCCCGTTTGGAGTGAATAAAAAAGCATGTGCATCTTTGAGAGATGGGTGGAAAACTGAGCTTACAAATTGAAGACAGGTGCAAGTTTACCACTGCAAAAGCAACAACCCTGGTAACAGCTAGGAGTGTGTCTATGTTCAGCCTTAAATTCAAAGCCAAACTTGAAGCAAGAACGTATTTTCTGCTCTTATGATTGAAAATAGTGTGCAAATACTATGTACAAACCTGACCTTTTGTAAAGCAAAAATACTAGTTTACTTTAGGTTTTGGGAAATACAGTTGGGCTTTGGAGCACTGGTTCACCAAATTTTTAGGTGTGACAACATAAATGCCCCAAACCTCATTAGTAGTTGCAAGAGAATAACTGTTTACATTTTCTTGTTTTGGTATTTTATGTGTGACTTCTCCACTGACCAATGAAATAATTAGCAATGTTTCCATTAACTTCAATTATCTTTGGGAATGTGCTGTGTGTATCAATTAGCTCTGGCAGCATATTGTGTAAAACTGCACATTTTCTCTTTGATTTGCCAAGTGATGAGATGTATCACCCCATGGGGTTATATAACAACATTTTTCCAATAATAAAATAATAGAAATACTTACAATTAAGAAACTAAAACCTAGTGATTTCTAGTGCTTAAAAGACAGAGCCTAACACAACCATTCCAGAAAACAGCATACGCCAATAACATAGACTCAACCTCTAGCAAATCTTTACAGACAAAATAGCATTCCTTCATTAAATCTCTATTTCTTGCTGCCCTTTCAGTTCCATTTTGTAAATTAATCTGCTCAGCAGAAAGCCTGGGATGTGAAGGTATAATTTATACAGGAGAACCCCCAGAAAAAAACTTGCCTGCAAGTTTTCTCCCATTTTACTCTCCTCAGTCTCTCTCAAAAGTAATTCATCTGACTTACTTTGTAGAACTGGAAACACAAGATTTCCCCCACTTTAATCTGCTTTTTATCCTCATTTTTCACACTGTTCAATTCGTATTTAGCCTAGGTTTCTCAGGTGAAGCATTTACCTTAACCCAACATCTAAAGTTGTATTGGTAGCTAATACGTATCAGAAGCTTCTCTTACACTATATGTATTGCAGAGGTGTTAATTAAATATTGATTTTCCTGACACTTTCTGCATTTTAACCTCTACAGTTTCAGGGTTGTTATTTATTTATCTGTGTAGACAATATTCTCCTTTTCTTCATCTGTCTTCAATAAATACTGTTGCAGAATGAGTAGTGTGACTCTGGTAAAGGAGAGGATAAAGGGAACATTTACTATAGTTGGCAACTCAACTAGAGAAGACTTTAAACAATTTGGGCTGTCTATCCAACCTCTACCTGTATGTCCTGTATCTATAAAACTCTGCATCTCTGAATACAAGTTGGTAAATAACTCTTCTTTAGATATAGAGATATATATATATCTCGAATATATATTGAAACACTCCACTACAGTACAGTAGACTTGATAGTTGCCTTTGAAGACTTTTCCACATGTATTTAATAGTCTTAAAAAGACAACATGAAGATTTGAGTAACAGTGAATATCTAGAACGTGTGAATCACCTAGTAAAAATACTCAGCAATTTACTCAAAACAATTATTTCAGCTATTTTTAATCTGTCAATCAATATATGTAGCCTGAGAAGATGCACATTAGCCTCACTGACAACAGGCTTTCTTTTTTTAGCTACATTTCACAAACCTTTGAGAAGTAGCCCATGGGTCCCAAGATTCAGTGGTTTACAGATTGAAAATCCTTCATAAAATCAATTTCTCCAGACTCAGTGGACAAATGTCAATTTTTTTCTTCAATAATAGGATGGAATAGTAATAAAGTACTCCAAAATAATTGACTAGTTAATCACCCCTCTCCTCCTTTTTTTTAGAGTAGGCTTCTTCTAGAAGGAGCTGGTCCTACTTTTTGATTAGGTTGCTTGAAATCACACTGATTGGAAAACCTAATTGAACATGACTCAATGATGAGTCAGACCCAATAGGAGTTAACGATGAGATACACTTGCCAGAAAAAAAAAAAAAAATCTGGGAAGTATTAATAGCAGTGTCACATGTGAGATATTGGAGGTAATTATTCTGCTCTATTTGGTTGTGGTGAGGATGCAGGTGGTGGTAGTCTGCCTGGTTTGGGCACTTTAATGGATGATAACAAACTGAAGTGAGTCTGGAAGAAACAGACAAAAGCAATAAGAGGCTTAAGAAGTATTATCTATCAGGAAAAAGGACTGTAATATTATCTTAGTTATGTAAGGCACTTTTATTGTCACTTGTTCGCTGATGAGAGGACAAGTAAGCAGCTTACTTCACAGCAGCAGCTGTGCTTACTGTCCTGAAGGGTGTTCATTTGTCCCAGGGAGGCATCCCTGGCTCCCAGCTGTGAGTGGAGATTCATCGCTGGTGCCAGGCCCCAGTGCAGCACTCAACCCTTAAAGCAGATCATCCCTTATCTCCTATCTCCCTGCATATCAGACCTACTCACTCCCACATCTCTGTAGCATGGCCTTCAGCTCCATTCCCACTTCCTATGGTTCTGGCCCTCAGTGTGGGTTCTTGCCATGGCCTGGGAGCAAAGCTTCCTCTTCAGGTGTGCCTGCACGAAAGGAAGCATTTGACATGTCAGTCCCTAGCAGTGCTGGAAGACACACAGCACAGTCACTGTACCATTTTCCTCTTCCAGGCACACTCCAGAACAGGATAATATCATGTGTGTTCATGAGACTCCCACAGTCTCAGGGAGACAGTCTCCAACAAGGAGATGAGCAACCTGACCTAATGGAAGGTGTCCCTGCCCATGGCAAGAGAGCTGGAACTAAATAATCTTTAAGGTCTGCCATGGTTTAGACCCAGCTGGCAACAAAAGACCACGAGGCCACTCACTCTCTCCTCCCGTAAACGGGATGTGGAGGAGAAAATGTAAGAAAAGGTTCTTTGAGTCTAGGACAGGGAAGGATTACTCACCCATTATGGTCATGGCAAAACAGACTTTACTTGGGCAAGAAAAATGAACTAAATAAGTTACCAATCAGATCAGAGTAAGACAAAACAGATCTTTAAAACCTTCCCTGCACATCCCCTTCTTCCCAGGCTACCTCCTCCCCTCCAGCAGCACAGGGGGACTGGGAATGGGGGTTTCCCAGTCAGTTCACCACACATTGTCTCTGCCTCTCCTTCCTCTTCAAGCAAAGGGAAGAATCCACACATTCTTCCCTGCTCCACACTTCGGCCTTCTCCCTCCATAGTCACTCATCCAGAGCACTTTAAAACTTTCTGTAAAGGCTAAGGATAAGAAAACACACATAGCACCAGGCTGCACAAATCTTAAAGGCAGCTGCAAATTAGGCACATGCAGTTTTCCCTACGGCCATGGGCAAAAGGAGCTCCCTGCAACACACACCCATCTGTCTGACGCGTATCTCAAAATATGGTTTCTGGATCACAGCCTCATGGGCCAGTTCCTTTGGTCCATGTGGTCCTGCCAGGGGCAGAATGAACCAACATGTGTCGTGGTTTTGCCACGCGTGCCATCCGTCTGACACAATATGGCAGCTGAAACAGCGCAGTGGGGCTTTATGTTCTGCTCCCTGCAACACACACCCATCTGTCTGACGCGTATCTCAAAATATGGTTTCTGGATCACAGCCTCATGGGCCAGTTCCTTTGGTCCATGTGGTCCTGCCAGGGGCAGAATGAACCAACATGTGTCGTGGTTTTGCCACGCGTGCCATCCGTCTGACACAATATGGCAGCTGAAACAGCGCAGTGGGGCTTTATGTTCTGCAGCCCTTTCAGCATGACAAGGAAGGGGGGACTAATCCTCAGAGCACATGGGGTGACAAATGGCCACTGGCAAACCCTAGGGCGGTATGGAAACATACAGGTTACAGTGTTTTAGAAAATGGAGGCTCCTTGACATAAAATAGTGGGGGAACAACCACTGACACTGACAAGGTGGATGGCAGCACCACTGCCATCACCTTGTGCTGCAGCATGGGGAAAGGGCTGGGAGTCATCTCTGATGTGGTGGTTTTGCCAAACAGTTGGACCCCCTCTTTCAGCGACCTTTTGTGTGAGTTGGCAGTGCCCTGTGCTGTGATACAGCAGGGCAGACCTGCTTTGCTACCTGCTAGTGGTGGCCAAGCTGAACCTGGTGGAGCTGGATCCTGCCCCAAGGTTCAGCCACCTCCTGAGCTCCTTGGTCAGCCATAGGTCCTTACAGGTCAGGCAGACATCTGCCACCACACCACTGCCATCCTTATTCCTGCCTCAGGGGTGGAAGGTGGAAACACAGAACATGTCCTTGCTTGGGCAACAAAACACAGTGCATCTGTTCCTCACAGGGTGCAAGAGCTGACTGCATCACAAATGATCTGTTGTCTGGGGTTAGATGTCTAAGGCAACATCAGGCTGTGTCCTGATCGCTTCATGGTACGTCTCCTTTCACAGCTGTACTCGAGGCGTGATCTCTATATATAACTCGGCATTGGATTTTACCTTTTCTGAGGTAAAATAATGATCAAGTTTACTTTTCTGTCTGCTTTTTAGTCTTTTGGCAGGCTTCTGCATGCTTCTTTCCTACACAGTGTGTATGTATGAGATTATTTTCCTTACCTCAACAGTATTACCTTGCATTTCTTCACAGATGTGTCTGTTCTGTCTTTTCGTCCGTTCAAGAAGTTTGCCAACCCAGCTATTGTATCCACATTCACACCTTTCTGATACCTTCCCTATTTTCCAAGGTTTAAACTGACTTTATATAGACAATTATGGTATTTAAAGAATTTCCCTTGTAGCTCAGATGCATTTCAGTTCAAGTTTCAGAGCAGAGTCAGGCATATAATGCACACACATACCCTTTCTAGCAGTTCTGAATGACTCTTTTTTCTTCCCCCAGAAAACTTATATCTGAAATAAAGTAATCTTTGACATCAGCATTGCTGCTCTGTATCCCAGGAGTTGAAATGGTGGTTGCTGAGGCTTTGAGGCAGGGCAGTGCATTGTCTCGACTACCTGAGCTCTGGGTGAGGCCACGGAAAAAGGATTCAGGAGGCAGGGTTCACATGCTGTCATGTATACACTATTATTCAGCTGATTCATTCCTTGGCGGAATAACAAGACCCTACGATTTTGGCAAGATTTAAACAAGTGAGAGATTACCTGTATAGGTCACCTGATTGGCATACACAGTTGTGACACAGAGACAATGTAATATTTAAGATTTCAGATGCATTCTGCCTCTGACCAAAAAAGGAAGTGGGATGGCAAAAAGGGAATTCAGGTTATGGAAAACAATTTTAAATAAAGGCTTGTATTTTAAACTTGAATTGAAAACTTATTAACAGCAATGCAGTTTTCAAGTTAAACTTTAGGGATTAAACTCTTTCGGATGATTTGTGTTAAAAAAATTGCATACTGTTTATCTTATCTCAGGTTTAGGTGTCTCAAAAGCTTACTTTATTCACATAATAAAAAATGGTAGTTTACTGAGAAAGGATACAATTCTAACTATTAGAGCAAGTTTGGAAGGTTGAATTAGTTTAGAAAATACTGGTGAATATGGACACCCTTCCAGTCCTCCAGGTGAACCAATGATTCAATGATGAAACTCACCCACCAAAGAAATAAATGCGTCTGCAGATAAAAAAAAAAAAAAAGGCATAAATAGTCAGCCAAGGACCAAAACCTTACAGAATACAAAATCACACCAGTTGTCTCACTTTCTTGTGGTAACTACGATTTATTCATGATGAGAATCCTAGGCATTACAAAAAAAAATGTGGAAAGAAAACAGATCAGAGACTCTTAATCTAAACTTGACGTTTAATACTTATATTTTTCTTTGGGAAAATTTACAGGGAAGAAAAATACAGACAACATTTTACATGCTGACAGAGTTACTTGTAACTAAAATATTTATTAAAATATTCCAACCTCCTTTTGAAAGAATAAGTATTGTTTATGAAGTGCCCTTTACTGAGGACGTCAATAGCAGTTTTTCACTTACACTGAAGTTTTCTTAAATGAGTAGGTTTGAAATTAATAAAACTGCTGTAGGAACAGATTTCATGGACACTGTACAGTACAATTAAAGATGCTTCACTGTATTCAAATTACTATTCTACTAACTTAGCCATATCTAATAAAAACCTTTTCTCTTGACCCATCAAACTGTCTTTTCTTAAGCATATTAACTCCGAATGAATACACATCTTAACAAAAGATATGGCTATTTTTTTTTTGCTTTATATAAGTTATTAAGTTGGGCGCTTTTTTTTTTTTCTCTCTTAATCACTTCAATTTTCCCTTAGTCAATTCTCACAGTGTGAACAAGAAACTAATTTGTGCTGGGAGTAAGGAGGAAGTATAGATACAACTTTTTATAAGCAAATACGAGCTTTATACATGGTCTAGGGAATAATACTTGCTTTCCTATTTATTTTTGTTCCTATACCTAACGTTCTCTATCACATATGCTGCATTTAGGAGTGTACATGCAAAAATATTTTAATAAAGTTTCAGAGACAAATTTCAGAAAGCAGACGTAAAAGAGCAGGCACTTTCCAGAACACATTCTGCTTTCTGGGGGTGCCTTTCCTAGTAACTGTGCTCAGGTCATTCTGCTAATTCATATTCTGGTTGGTTTGGGATCAGATTTGTATTTATGTATGAATACAAACCGAACAGATTTGTTTCCTGAAATCTCTAAGAGTGATAGAGGGAACATAGTTGCATATTTGCTGTCAGCTCTAAAAGCCCTTGAAGCTTGATAAGAAAAGAATGAAGTTTTCCCTGATATTGCTTGGGCTGCTCAGGTCAGATACTGTAGATTAGTTGTATTGAAAAACATTCTTTGTGAAAATCCATGGAGAGGCAGTAATTTTGCAACCACTTGAATAAAAATTGTCTCTAGGAACATTATATTTTCTAAATCCTTGGCAGTACCAAGGGGATCCTTTCAATCTTAAATGGGAGCTGCAAGAAATTGTATGGAATGAAAATGGCTTCAAAAGAAAACAAAAAGCATGTCTCGTTTAATGCCTTTCCCACTGGATATCACAAAATAAATGACTGAGATAAATCAATTGAAAAGAACACTATTTCCCCTTCTAGTATGTTGCTAAAAGATATTAATGCTTTTATATTTTTTAATAAAGAAGCTTCTTCCCCCCACCCCCCCCCACCTTGTAAATATTTGCAACATGTAGAGACTACCAAGGCTTTTAACTGTATGTGCCAACAGTTAAGGATTATGGTCTCTGTTCTAAACATCTAAATCTGTGAATTTTGCTTGTGTAGACTGTTACTCATAAATTGTGGCTGATCTGAAGACATTTTCATGGAGATTAGGGCTTTTCCACTTTTTCACTGAGGAAAGTTATTCCTGTGAGTTAATGCATTTTCTTTTAGCTTTAGTACTGGAGACCTGGGCTGTGTTGTAGAACATCCTGGGTTCCAATCTGTCTGAAGATCCAGACAAGACATCACAGTTACCCCATCTTATACTGCCTAGTGAATAAGTCAGCTCTAGAGAATGTTTACAGAGAAATACCTTATTTCCAGTGATTGACTTAACTTCATCTACTGTTTCCTCATTATGCCTGCCTGGGATTGTCTTCGAGGAATTGTTGACTAATGGAAGTTCAGTGGGTAACATGTAGTTTAGGATCTCTTAAAGCTGTCCTGGCCTCCAAAGAGCCAGTCTGGTCTGGAACCTCAGATTTGACAGTCCTATTTTTGGCAGATGAGGATGGCCTAGAGATAGGAAAGGAGTGTTGCCCAGGCAAAAGTCTGACCTCAGGTACTGTCTTTATACTAAACTTCCAGAAAACATTTCTTTTTGGGAAATTTTGGTTTAGCTCTATAGTTTTAAAAAGCATTATTTCTCATTTATAACTTTCTTATACTTCTCTATCATTGTTCTTAACATGTACTGAAATTTCTGTATGTCCTAAGCATGATGTATTTTTGCCTGTATTTTCTTTACTCTTGCAGTTTAGTGGTTGCACGTTTTTGTTGTTTGTTTGGGTTGGGGTTTTTTTGCCTGTTAATTTGGGAGAACTGAGTTTTGCTCTATGTAGTACACACATATTTGATATACTGTGGCATCATAGAATAATAGAATCATAGAATGGTTGGGGTTGGAAGGGACTTTAAAGATCATCTAGTTCCACCTCCCCTGCCATGGGCAGGGACACCTTCCACTAGACCAGGTTGCTCAGAGCCACATCCAGCCTGGCCTTGAACACTTCCAGGGATGGGGCATCCACAGCTTCTCTGGGCAACCTGTTCCAGTGCCTCACCACCCTCTCTGGGAAGAATTTCTTCCTGATATCTAATCTAAACCTCCCTGTTTTCAATTTGTACCCGTTACCACTTGTCCTGTCACTACAGGCTCTTGTAAAAAGTCCTCTCCCAGTACCCTTGTAGGCCCCCTTCAGATACTGGAAAGCTGCAATGAGGTCTCCTCGGAGCCTCCTCTTCTCCAGGCTGAACAAGCCCAGTTCTCGCGTCTTTTTGTCATAGGAGGCCCTCCTCTGGACTCGCTCCAAGTGGTCAATATCCTTCTGATATTGAGGGCTCCACAGCTGGACGCAGCACTCCAGGTGGGGTCTCACCAGAGCAGAGTACAGGGGCAGAATCCCCTCCCTCGACCTGCTGGCCACACTTCTCTGGATACAGCCCAGGATACGGTTGGCTTTCTGGGCTGCCAGCGCACACTGCTGGCTCATGTTCAGTTTTTCATCCACCAGTACTCCCATGAATCTTCCATACTTGACATCATTATTTTTACCAGAAGAAGAAGGAGCCCAAGGCATCTAATGAACAGTTACACATGATATAACCCACATTAGAGCCCCTTCATTAACCTTGCCCCTCTCCCCTTGAAAAAAAAAAAAAAGAGGCAAAACATATTTGGGAAAGATGGAAAACTGAAAGTATTATAAAATAACTCTTCAAATCATGAAAAAGCCTGTTAAAAGGCTGTTTGCAGGTCTAGCATGTCAACATGTCCCTGCCATCCTGATCTGCATCTCAAGAGTTTGACCTTAAATTGTATTTTATTTTTTTCATAGCTGAAAATCCATCTGCAGTCAAAAAATGTGTTTCCACTTTCAGCTACTAATGATCAATAGTCTGTCTGAGACAGTCTTTCCTTTAACTGTACCATCAAGGTTTGCAAGGTTATAATTTCCATTTTTAGGTCACCTACTTTTATTTTGAAGATACATGCAATCTGATTAGCTATTTGCCTTGCATCACTAACAGAATGTGGCAATGAAAGTTGCCACTGGCTTCTGAACAGCTTATGGTTTACATAGTTACCTAATACACTTTTACAGCATACTGGGCCCCATAATTGCTTTGTGGACAAAAGAATTCAGCAACAGCTACTACTGAGTTATGGTGAAGCTTTTGTACAGTGTGTTTGGCTGCAAGTTCACATATATTTCTGTACACAGTTTTCATTACAAACTTTCTCCTACATCGTGATAGAGATTCCTTTTTGGCAGAGATGTTGCTAAACTGTGGCAGCATACTACAAGCTAAACAACTGCGTTCAGACATGTTCGTTTATCTCCCCCCCTCTCTCCCAAAAGGGACCTGACCACACCTCTCTCACAGACAACTCTGTTCTCTTGAGTTCTTGGAGAAGAAATAAAGATCATATAGGGATTTTCCCCTTCTGCTCTATCCCGGGTCACATAAAGTTACATGAGATGAAACCCGCCATTTACGGTTCGTAAGTTGGCTTATAGTCAGTGTGCTGTGACAGAGCAAACCCATCTTGAGTGCGTACCCACAAGTCACCACAAACTGCTCTGTGAGCCAGGAGTTAGCTTCTTTCTGCTCCAGAGAACATCAAACTGCAGAGCCCAGTCTCATGCAGAGCACTTGATGCTACACTCTCCTGACAAATGCTAAAACTGACAGACAGGTGTTAAAAAAAATCTCCCATAGCAACTGGAAAACCCTTACATACCTTTTGAAAATTGTTCCATTATAGTTGTTTGGAAAAATAGTTCTGGCTAAAGTAGCAGTGGTTTGTAAGACTTGGAATCAGGCAGAAAAACTAAATGTTAATTGGTTACAGCTGAAATTTAAATTCACAGTGAGACAGAATGTTGACCTTTAAGTTTCGTTACCCTTGGGTAACTCTCAGCCTTGGGAAAATGTACCACTGTCAAAATGTTACTGTATTCTAAGAAGTTGTGCTAGATTTAGAAAGCAGTTGTTCAAAATGAGGCTAAAAGTATACTGTAATCGTGGAATAGTCCTACCAGAGGCTGGCTGAATAAAAGATCAGAGACAATTGTGGTTTTGGATACAACAGAACAGAATCTTTTATGTTGGAAAAGATCTTTAAGATCAAGTCCAACCTTTAACCTAACGCTGCCAAATCCACCACTAAACCAGATCCCTAAGTGCCAGGTCCCGCTCCTCACAGGACTTGTGCTCCACACCCTTCCCCAGCTCCATTGCCCTTCTCTGGACACGCTCCAGCACCTCAGTGTCTTCCTTGCAGTGAAGAGCCAAAACTGAACACAGGATTTGAGGTGTGGTCTCACCAGTGTGAGCACGAAGGTAAAATCACTTCCCTTTCCTTTCAGGAATATTAAGTGATCAGTTTGAGGAGGGTGATAATTGCTTTAAGTTGTCAAACAGCCACCTCTCCTACTCAAATACTGCGCTTGTCTCATTAAAACTGCATCTGGAAGAATCATGATACTCACTTTATCATGCCTTAGGGAAGGTACAATTTCGACTTCGTAGTGCATTGTCCATTAGTTTGTTAGTTGGCTCTCTCTGTTATCGGTAGTGTCTCTGCCATATACAATATATTATTCTTAAAACCAATTCCCAAAAAGTTCCAAGCACTATATTTATTTCTTTCACGTTGCTGCAACTGCAAGGCTTTATCTTACACATATATACATTTCCACATGACACAATAAATTATTGATTCTAGGTTTATTCTAAACTGTCAAGTAAATAGGCTTGAGCACAGCAAAACAGAGATCCTATTGACTTTGCTGGGGAGAGACAAATAAAGCTCCTAAGCTTTACCTGGTCCAAAATAACCCTTTGAATTTCTGATTTGTGGTTAGAAGATAAATAACCCACAAACCCACACCAAATTTCACTTTAAATTTGCATTGAGTTGCCCCCCTTCCCATCCCCCCTCCCCCCATGATCTCAATGAAGTATAAAGAGGGAAAGTAATCTACAAGGGTATTGGAAAACTAAGACACATCTTTGGTCTATCTTGCCTTGCATCTTGCCTTGCAGTGGTGGCACCTCTGTTTCCCTACATTCAATCATCATGACTGCAGGGCAAGGGGCTATTCAAAGCGGGTAAGAGAGGCAGAACCTGGCCAAAAAGCATGTCATGAGCTCATCCAGTGACAAGACCAAACAGTTGCTACAGCTATGGTGGCCCTTCCCCTCTGCAGCATCTTCTGGTTATTCAGAGACCTGCTATGTAAGTTCCATATTGGGATGATGGCCTATGTCTTATACACCACCCAGCACAGTGGGTTTTGTCCTGCTTGCTGCCTAAGTCTAAAAGCACAGGAAGAGAAGAAAGTTGAAGGGAGAAACCTGGAGCAAATTGAACAGGGGTAGTCATATACCAGGTGAGCTGGCTGCACAGTGCAAAGCAGTATTTGAAAGCTTGGCAAATGTAGCGCTGTCTCACCTAAGGGTGAAATTGTCACCTTTGAGTTGGGGCTTAATAATTTTTAGATCCAGAACCATGAGTCTGCACCTTTTTAATGACCAGATACTTTCCTTGCCAGACATCAAACCATTGACATAGAGACAGCCTAAGTGCTACACAAATAACAGCAGTGGGAGATGCAGTCAATCATAGTTCATAGAATTGGATTTAAAGTAAGTGACTGATTTATGTAAATTCTATTTCTTCTTCCTTTCTCCATGTCCCCATCCTTACCGAGAAAGTCAAGTAAATTCTCTTTCATCAGCTCCATGGGATCAGGATGAGGCTGAAAGAGTTTAAAAAGGGGTTGTTAGGAGGTCTCTGCACCAGAAAATTCAGATGCAGGTGTGGAATTTAGAAACATTAAAATGAAGGCTTGCTTGAAGAGGTGTCAGGGATTACAGGCTCCGTGGAAAAGCCTTACTGACATGGCATTTGTGTGTGTGTTGGGCAGGAGCTGGGCAAGGACATAACTTGGAACAGACTCATTTAGTGTCAGCATTTAGGGAAGGAAAAAGAGGCACTATTGGCTGCACAGATGCACAAGGAAAACTTCATATTTACTTAACAGTCTGGGACATCTTCTTCAGAAACCCTTCAGAAATGGCATTTCCTTCATGATGGGGATAATGGAAGGTGTCTGTCGGGCTACTGTTAACTTCTACATTCTTAGTCACTAATACCCTGGAACAGAGGACTTGTAACAGCCATGGAACCTGGACCATCATTTCAGTGTGTAAAAAGGAAGTTTCTCATTCTACTTTGGTTCTTTGGGGGAGATATGAAGAATTAAAAATGAATGTTCTGCCTTACAATAGAGAGTAATCATGATGGTTGAGAAAGCACAGCAGGCTGCAGCAGTGACTCTGCACAGCAAAACCTGAGGATTCCCACTTACAGATGAAGCAGAGGCTATGAGGAGGACTAGGCTGCTTTTCTTTGCCCCTCGGAACAGCTGCCCTCTGGTTCCAGGAGCAAAGACTGCCTGGGGGTTGCTACTCTGCTGCTTTGCCTTTCACTGAGTGATAGGTACTGTGTCCTGCTGGTACAGTGCCAGGTTTGCCCTCTGAATGGGATGGATTGAATGATTTAACAGCTCTTTTTCTTTGACACCTTATATGAATCTGCACAGTGAATACTTAAAAGGTAAAAACCCACCACAAGTATATAAAGAGTAGAAACAAATAAAAATGCCTAAAGAAACCCAGAAAAAAACTCCACATTTGAAAGAACAGTTCCCTTTTTTTTTTTTGTTTGGGTTTTTTTAATTTTTTTATTTGTTTGTTTGCTTTTGTTAACCCCTTAAATTCTCTTGTCATCCAGATGAAGTAGTAGAAGGTCTTAGATTCCGATTCTCTGTCTGACATCTATTATTTAATTCCAAACTTATTTCCTGATCAGGGAGCTCAGATCAACTCTGTGTGAATTGGGGATTTCTCAAAAGGTGAAAACAGCCCCTGAGGAGGATTCTCTGCAGAGGAGTGAGCTGCACCACAGTTTAAACAGCACCTGTAAAGCAGTATTTGATATTCTGCCCTGAAGTCCAGGAGGTAGAACATAGACCTTGCTATCCTGTGGGAGAGAAGACAAGGTATTCTCAGTCCTCTTCTGTGCCCTCCCTACTCTGGAGGCTGACAAAGCCACTGGGGTAATTTGGTAGCCTAAGGAAGTAATTTACTGTAGCACAGACTGCTCAGACATGCTTACAGGCAGAAACACTGTGAAGAATTCTATTAATAGTATACAACACAAACTGAGGAGTATGTGGCAGGGCTTGCCTCAAGGTTCGCATTCATACAGCAGCAATTTTCCCTGAGAAATAAAACTACAGAAAACTTGCAAATTTACATCAGGCACCCTGTGCTTTAACAGTATTAGGGAACATGCTGATAGAACTTCAGCTTATCTCAGATTTAGTCAAATGATTATGAAGTTGAAGAGAGATTTTACTGTGGTAAAATGTGGCTATTCTATGAGAGATAGACGTGGCACTTGAGGACATGGTCTAGTGGGCATGCTAGTGTTGGGTTGATGGTTGGACTAGATGATCTTACAGGTCTTTTCCAACCTCAGTGATTCCGTGATATACATCCTTGTACGTATGCACCCTCTACAAGGATGTGTATCTAAAGAGGTGTTGTACAAACAACCGCAGTTAAATCATGACAGAAACCACAGACATCCAAATATTAATAGCATATTGTAACTGTAATTAGGTACCATTTGTTTGTTTTAGTAACAAGCTGTAAAAATCAACACTCAGAGAAATAAGTACTTCAGAAAATTAATTAGTTATGAATACATTTGCCTCACAATCCACAGGATAGGTTGGATTCCAGTACCCAGTGTGTTCCTGGGGAATACGCTGAAGTGTACTTCATGCATTAAAAATGCTTGAAGTGTACAGTTCACTGGAAAAGAAAGAGAGAGCCTCAGGGCAGAAGATACTTCCAGCATCTATCTACCGAGTTATGACAGTTTTCTTTACACTTGCAGGATGCTTCCAACACTGATGACTGAAACATACTTCAGTTTTAATCAACATTCCTTGGTCCAAATTTTTTGAATTTTTTAGTGACGTGCAATAGGTATGATGGCTACAAGAACCTCTGTTCTTCCTCAACAGCATGACAGGGAAGACAGGTTCGCAGCCATAACATCCATAAAGTAGTCTGGTGTTGCAAAATTCTCTGGAGTTGTGGCCACAGGTGTCATATGCTTGGCCAATCGTTAGAGTTGGGAAACAGCAGACAAAATTCCAGGTAGAAAAGCTTTGCCTATTTTTTTTCAGTGGCATCTGTTTCTCAGAGAAAAGGTAATGCTTATGCAAATGTTGCTGCATATATTTCTCTTGGTATTTTTTGGCTGAAGTTATTTCCCAAACTCAACCTTAATTTAGAAAAACTCCCAGACCTCCCAGGTGTTGTTGTTTGTTACCTTAATTTCCCAACTCCCTTTCTGCACAAAGCCCTTCCTTACATCCTGTAGTTCTCTCTCTAAAACCTGAGAAAAGATAATTTCCAGACTCGTTTGCCGATGAGACGCTACCCAGCACCCAGAGTGAATGCCAGCACCCTAAATCCCTGGGCCTATTCGCTGGGCTCTCTAGCACAAAACACATGGCTCACACATGGTGAGACGTTGGACTGCAGTGTGCCTTCAACAGCTGTGCAGGCAAGGCTCCATCCCGCGGTCCCTGGCAATTTTTCCTCACCAGTGGTGACCATGCTGCCTGCCTTTGGTGCACGAGAGACATCACAGGAGACAGAGTAGGAGACCTCAAAGACTCTTAATGGACCTGATCCCACTTCAACCCCTCTTTCTCCTGAGACCATCTGTGGAGAACAGCAGGATACACCTGGCAGTGAGCAATCCTCGTCATGGACACCAGTACTGGTTCTGCTCCTAACCAACCTTGCCCAGTTCCTCAGCTAGTCTCCTCTGCTTCTCTTCAGTTTTCTTGGCCTCAAAGAGCAGCAGCTACAAGTGTGTCATCAAGATGAATAATGGAAAGCCTGACAGTTTTTGCCAGCTTTAGGTGGAAACTGTTTACTGCCCTTTAGTGCATTAGTCTTCCTTACAGGTGTCTACGTCACCAGACCCACTTTGCATCTGTATTTATTCCTTAACAGAGTGCATCCCCAAAGTACACCTTGGAGAGGAGCTGGGGGCTGCAAAGAGCACTGAATAATGATGAATGTTCTTGTGTCCTGTGGCTGGACAGCCAGGTCCTGGGTCTTGCGTGGTGACCTGTCCATCCCCACAGCAGCCTGATGCTCCGCAGCTCCACATACCATGATTTGCTATGAGATTTTAATCCTCAGGCTCTAATTCTTCTTCTTAACTTCAGTTCCCTTTTTCACAGGTGCCTGTGGTTTGTGGGCATTCTGGTCTGGTGTAATGGGAGAGAATGAGGAAATAACTTGGGTTTTTTTCTGAAATATTCAGCATAACTCCAGAGATGATGTGGATTTTGTGGAGATGATCAGGGTCTGTTTGAGAGGACATTGTGTTGCTAGGAGACACTATAACCAAGTACCGTGAAAAATACATGCTCTTTTTGAATTGCGCTTGGGCTAGGAAATGGATGCATAAAAAGTAGATTAATGAACCAGGGTATCAAAAATTATAAGAATATTTCATTTCTGTAGTGGAAAGGGCCTCCTCCTCCTCCTTAGGCAGTCTGTCCACTGCTTCACATTCCCTATTGTTAGGAAGCTTTTCCTAATGTTTAACCTAAATCTCTCTTGTCAAAGCTTAAGCCCATTGCTCCTCGTTGTATCCTCAGTTGACATAAGGAATAGTTTATTTCATTCCTCTTTTCAGAAAGTGTTTACATACTTAAAGACTGTTATCATGTCTCCTCTCAGTCTTTTCTTCTCTAGACTAAATAATCCTAAATCTTGCAAGGTGCCTGCATCCATCATGTTTTCAAAGGCCCTGATTACTGGTATTTGCTCTGGAAACTGTCCAGTGCAAAGGCACTTTGTGTAAAGATCAGATAACTTCTCCTGGACTTGGGAAATAAGTGAATGAGAAAGAACACAGATTTATTAATTCATAGCCAAGGAGGCTGGCTCAAGAAAACAGTGCATATTTTCACAGCACAATCTTACATTTTCAGGTCAGCAGTAAGTATTCAGTCTCATCTGTGATTGCCCATCACAAAAAAATGAGAGATGCCTGAAAATGTCAAATGCCTTCTCATAAGCCAAAAAGTCCAGAGAAAACCAGTCCTTTTGCTGGAAATAACAGTCCTTTGGCTGTAAACAGAGATAAACATCTTTCTGTTTTTGCTATATTCTCAGTTTTGCTGAGGATCTTCACCTGCAGAAGTTTTGTAAATTAATTTCTATTATGGTTGTGGTGTTGTGCCTGGAAAATGGTGATGTTCCACTTTTAATATTTTCATTAAATAAGATGCAGATTTATAATATCACAATAGAACTTCATACATTTTGTGCTTAACAACACCAGCAGATCTCAGCAGCTCTACTGATGTGGTAATGTGTCTGAAAGGACCTCTGATACAGTGGTATGATAACAGCACAGCCCCATCTCCCTCATTTTTCTTTACATTTTGCCATTAAATGTGAAGTCAATTCAGAAACAGAAAAATGATTTTCAGATAAAAACAAGTAACTGAGAAAGCCAAAGAATGAAATTCAGAGTTCAAGCTGAAGCACAACAGGCACCAACCAATTATGACAGTGTACTGCCAGGGTGTTTGTCCAGAGGGAAGAGTGAATTGTGTGCCTGGACAGCAGCATGTGGTGGCCCTGCAAGTCCATGCGTGTTCAATGGTTCGCAGCACAGAACTGGAACTTGTATTGACTGCCACATTTCATGAATAGTGAATTAAGGTTCAACTGGCAGCCTTACCTCAGAAATTATTTCCCTATTTGTGTTAGTAGCAGAGTCAGGCTCTATAGTAACAAACATATCTCACCCCATAGTGCTTTCCTGTTTGTCTCAGTGCCCTTCCCTGCTGCTAAAAGGATGGAGGAGAACACTACCTCTGCTCCAGATCCTGCACCCGTTCACCCCAGTGCCCTGAAGTCCCTTTTGATGGCTTTTGGATTCCTCTCCTCAAGCTCATTGCTGCCCACCTGCATTACCAACAGAGGGTAATAATAGGCTTTACCAGACCAGAAAGTGTCCTGGTGATGTCCCCAACCCAGGCCCCAGGGAGGCAGCAGATTTCTCTGTGGGATGGGTCTGGGCAGCATATCGGGCCCTCTGTTTTCCTCAGAAGGGAATCACCTACAACAATGACCTTCTTCCTTTTTTTAACAGAGGCTGTCATAATGTGTGGGGCTGCTGGGGTTGTCCTATGCAGCTCCTTGGAAAGACCTTCCCCTGTAATTTCCTGGCCCTCAAGTTCCAGAGCCCCATATCTATTCTGCAAGGGCAGCTGGGAAGGGGAGGGAGAACAGGAAGGGATGAACCTACCTTGCCGAGCTGGAACCCATTTCCATTCCGCTTCCTCTCTTAAGTTCCCTCCCTCTGCCTGCTGGCAAGAGGATACTGGCTCAGCTGTGAGCTGCATGCCCTCCTGCTGCTGCCTTTTCCTTTGGGGTCGGAGTTTGGTGGAGCGAGGACCTCCCTCCTTCTCACACTCCCTAGTAGTACTCAGCCTCTCCACTTCCTCCTTCAGCTCCGCCACCATGCTGAGAAGATCATCGGCCTTCTCACACCTCACGCAGGGGCTGCCTCTGTTGCCCACGGGCACAAGGGACAGGCTCAGGCACTTCCTGCAGCCGGAGACCTGGACAGCTGCATTCCTGAGTGGGAGCATTGTCTGGGTTGCCACGTTCCTCCTAGCAGTGGCTTTCCTCTGAGTGACCACCATGGCTGGGTCCTGGCCACTTGCCCTACCTGTGCAAACTGACACACCACGCCCTGTTCACCACATTCCGGGTTGCTCATGCTCCCTGGGAGGGGTTTAAATCCCCTGCCATTGCTCCCGGCACCACCCACGAGTGACGTCAGTCGCTCTTGCAGGGGCTGCTGGTACCATGCGGGGTGCCCGGCTCCGTCTCTGCTCCCTGGGATCCGGGAACCCCTCTGCTTGCCTCAGTCGAGTGCCAAGCCATGGCAGGAGCTGCTGCCACTGCTACGGCCCGCACTGACTCTTTGATTGAAATCAAAATGTGTTGTTTGTATTATAAATTTGATTATTTGCAACTCAGTCATCTACTTGATATTTTGTGCATCCTCACAAAGCATGAGCTAAATGAAAGAGCGTTTTTCAAAGCGTCACTGTGTAATGGCTCGCATCGCAGTATCAGGCTATAACCACCCTCTTTACTTGTCAGTCACTTTAAAGTTGTGCTGCTAATAGAACATGAAATATTTCACAACTTAAGAACACTGATCACTTTCTACGCAAATGTTACATCGAGGGCTTTTTTGTTTGTTTGCTTTTTTGTACTGCACTGGAAACATTTGATGTTTCACAAGAGTACAGATGAATTAAAAAGCAAGTGTACTAATAATTTCTGTGAACAACGCGTTTCATACTTTCTTTTAGCTATGGTTCTCAAATCATATGTTTAACAAGAGTTTAACTTGGCTTTATATTACTTTATGCTTTCTTTTTTTCCCATAATGTAGTTCCAAGTACATTATGTGGTTACAGCTGTTGCAATGTATTTATTCTCATCAGCTCTCACAGCATCCCAACACTGGGGTTCTGGAAATTGTTTTCTTTTGTTACCCTCCCACATCAGGTAATATTTCTAATAATGGTATGGTAGCATGAAAACCTGACTAAGGGTGTAGTTTCACTGTGAGGCTTGATTCATCATTATAACAGTGCTAAAAGTTAAAGCTTCATTTTATCAGGTTAGGGTGATTTGCCTTGTAGTAAACAAAAATTTCTCAACCTATTTCTTTGAGCTGAGACTGGCTTTGAAAATTAAATGTAAAATGCAATTGTAATAATTATTTTCTGCAGTACTTATCACACAGTTAGGAGCAGGGAGAGTGGGAACACAACACTCTTGAGCTTTTTCTTCTGCCCAAATTTTAATACCTATGACATAGAGGGGTTTTTCTTGTCTGGGTTACTTCACCTGCAGTTTTGCTAATTCATGTCTGGCTAGAACCAGTGTGTGTCCTCCAGCACCATCTGCAGTTAAAACACAGATATCATCAGAAACTATCACCAGGAATAAGCACCAGAGGCCAAAGTTCCTGTCAAATATAATCTGTAAAGTAAATGTTAAAGCTCTAGTCACTTTTCTAAGCAATGAAAGTGTTGTTCACTCTCCTTCTCCAATGAAACTAAAAGAAGAACATGACATAAGAAACAACTTTCTCTAAGCTGGTGTTGTACATGCATCCTTTAATTATTAAAACTCCCAGAGCAGTTTTTCTAGATTTGTCTTTAAACATAAAGGTTGACTCTCCACTGGAAAGCTTAGGTGAAACGAAGAGGGAAGAGCAGCCAGTAGGGAGCTGATTGCAGATCTTTGATCTCTGACAGGTAGCAAGGGTAGGTTAAGAAGACATAAGACCTACTTTTAAATGTTAGACTACAGATGTAGGCGCAGCATGCTGCCACAACCCAGCCCTGACACTTCCCTGTAGCCTCCTGCCTGCCTTCCCTTCCACCAGCTAGCAGAAATGCAGCTAGACAGACAGCAAAGCTGACGGGTGGCCATGAAGGATGCTCTCTTCTTTACATCCTTAATTTTACTTTAGTAGAGATACCTGTGTGCCAAGGGAATTCTTCAGGCAGAGCCTGCTGCTGCCGCAGAAAACCTGAATCTATCAGTTCTGTGAGATTTATTGTGGCTGCAAGAGCCTTCCAGCACCCATCTCTCTCCTCAGGAGGAGAGAAAAGGAAATAAAACTGATAGGTGTGGTCTATGATTGTAAGGCAAGGGCCACAATAGGAAATATTTTCAGTTTGCCACACTTGTTCTTGCACTTTGTCTTCAAAAGGAAGGATTTCCTCCTGAATCTGCACCCAGGATCTGTTCGAGCAGGGTGCTGCCGTGCACTGGGGTGCTAGAGGTACTAGAGGATCCTACTGTGAAACATAAGATGTGGTTCTTGACAGCCAGAGATCCAAAACCGCTTCACACAACCTGCAGGACGTGAGTTTTGCCATTTTCACCTGGCTACATGCCAGCTTTAATACTTTTCTGCCTACACATCCTTCCCCCACTTCTGATTTTTAAGAAAATAGGCCATTCTATGTTGCTTTCTACCTTCCTTAGAAAGCAGGATGTTATTAGCAGGAAAAGCTTTCAAAATTGAATTTTTGCAGTTTAAGTCAGTATAGAACGAAGTGTCAAAAATAAGACTGAGAAGGAAAGGTAAGAAAAAGACATATCTATTTCCATGTGCACATATATATATTGATGCATTTAAGAGAAAGGGAGGAGGTGTGCCACAATGGGCTGTGCTGTGCTGTCTGCCTCTCTCCTCTGAGTAATTGCCTTGGTGTCAGGAAACTGGCCCATCCACGTGTATCTGCCAGTTCAATCCTTTAAGTTTTCTGTCACCACTTAACCACTGTTCACCAGAGTGTCAAAAGCGTTTAGTGGACACACATGCTTGCACAAGCGTAGTTGGGAGGGTACCAATAAATCCGTCTCATTTTATTAATTATGTTAGTGACAGGCTCTAGTCAGGGCACAGGAGGAGGAAGACTTTAAGTGCCTATAACCAGCAGATTATACCCACATGGTGTATAGACATTCATGCTTCAGAGCACAAACAAAGCTGTGACTAATGGAGCTTTGGAAGAACTTTCTTTTACCGGCAGTTTACTTCGTAATTGCTCAGTATAAAGTTTCTTGCCTTCTTCTCCGAATCACCCTATTTGTGGACTCCGACAAAGTATGATACATGGTGCAGCTCTAGTCTGAACTGGTTGGAGGTATACTGAGTACCTGACTTCTGCCACCTTGGGTCTCTGTTGTGCTAAAACTCATGGGTTGAGATAAGAACAGTCTAATAATCAAAATAGATAATAATAATAATGAATATACAAAATAAGCCATGCACAATGCAATTGCTCACCATGTTCCAACCGATGCCCATCCAGTCCCTGAGCAGCGGCCTTCCAGACAGCTTTCCCCTAATATGTCATATGGTATGGACATCATATGTTATGGAATGCCTCTCTGTCCAGTTTGGGTCAGTGGTCCTGGCTGTGTCCCCTCCCAGCTTCTTGTGCGTCTCCAACCTTCTGAGTAGGTAGAGCATGGGAAGCTGAAAAGACCTGAACTTCCAGTAAGCACTACTTAGCAACACCAAAACCATCAGTGTGTTAGCTACATTACTTTCATGTTAAATCCAAAACACAGCACTACATCAGCTACTAGGAAGAGGATTCACTCTATCCAAACCAAAAGCAGGACACATACACAACAAATTCTGGAGTTTACCTGTGTGTTGCAGGAATCATAGAATCACAGAATGGTTTGGGTTGGAAGGGACCTTAAAGACCATCTAGTTTCAACCCCTCTGCCATGGGCAGGGACACCTTCCACTAGACCAGGTTGCTCAAAGCCTCATCCAGCCTGGCCTTGAACACTTCCAGGGATGGGGCATCCACAGCTTCTCTGGGCAACCTGTTCCAGTGCCTCACCACCATCTCCGTGAAGAACTTCTTCCTGAATAATCACCCTTTCCCTGTTTTTAATCTCTTACTTGCTACATTCATTCATTATCTCTTAATTTGTGTCATGAATGGGACACTGAAGAGCCACCCCAGACTTCCCTTTCTTTGCCACTCAGGATCCCATAACCTTCTGTGATGTTCCCTCTCCCAGGAACCTCTTTTCCAGCCCCAGGAGTCTCCCTCTCCCTGGTGATTTTTCAAACAGAGGCTGTTCCCCACCTTTGTGCAGCCTCACTGTCCTTTCTGCTTTTTTGCATCCTGCCACATCCCTTTCCAAAGGGGAGGAAATGAGAATTGCAAGCAGGATTTAAAGAGTTGATGCATCCCAGACATAGCAAGCAGCACTGGGATGTCTCAGCTTTGCTCTTCAGCCTTTTCCAAGTATTTCTTAATGTCCTGTTTAGCTTTTGGCTATTGCTAAGGTCTGAGCTGACATATTCATAGAACTTTAATGCTTCTAAGATCCCTTTGAAGGGCAGTAATTAAAGGAGAAATCCAAATTGCAACTGCTCAGCAATGGTAATTTGTGACAAAGGAATGATCTGGGATGGAGGGCAAGAAGGCCCATCTACAGAAGTGATTAACCTAACTGGAAGCCAGGATGCCAGGGACAGAAGGACTCACTGCAAGGGAGTAAAGTTTGCATATGAGATAAGAAATGCTGCAGCACTGTCTTGTAACAACTGTGGAAAGTGAGTGCTCTATGGCCATTTTTGGTAAACAGACCTGGCACTGGGGATGGACCCAAGGCTGGGCTGACACACCCCATACCAACATTCACAGGCCTGGTGTTGGTATAAGTGTACCTAAGGAATTAGTCCATGCTAAATCTTTCCAGACTCATTGCAGAACCATTTATGGACAACTTATGGTAGTAGGACTCTGCCCAATGTATTGCACATCAAATCTCATTACATTTAAGCAAAAATATATGTTTAATTTGCCTCAAGGGGGACAAAAAAAATTTCCCAACATAATCTACATTTCAGAGTCCACCATGGTATGTGGAAGGATTATTTTTCCCACCTATACGTGTCACTTCCTGTTTGTCTACACTGAGACTGAGCTGCTAGCTCTTGTGTAAGTCAGTTGGCATCATTAAATCTTTTTGCAGCTTTTCTTCATAAGGCTGGTGCAGTGTTTCCAGGCTATTTACTGACCTACAAGGCTCCTTTCCTGTCTCTCTTGCTTACAGCAGACTTCAGCTTCCTCTTGCAAAAGAAGGAAACATAGCCTTAAGATTAACCTAGCTGTTAAAATGCAAATTCATTTACTTTTCTCCCCATCTGTATGGTTGACAACTGACTAGGCTCTATGTTCAACCTGCTAAGCTGGGGCTACACGTAATGTTTTCTCCAAGCACCAGATTTGCTTCCCTGTTTCTTCACGTTCCCAAGGAAAAGCAAGATGACAATTTGTAATGTCAAAAACAAGTTGTAAGTACCACACACCTAAGGGCTGGATACTCAGTTAGCAGGGAAGCCTGCATGTTTTTGTCTCTCCCTGTCCCTAGTGAGATACATGAATGGAAAAATTAATGAGAAAACAAAACAAAACAAAACCCACAAAAACAAACCTCCCCAAAAAAACCAAAACCAAACCTCCCCAAACCAAACAAGCAGGGACAATTTTTTAAGAACTTCCTCACTCTCGGATCTGAGATAAGACAGTTTCCTGTACTGAGTTAAAAGTATAAATTCTTGTAGGTTCTTCCCTTTTTTTTCTTCACTCTGTTAATAAAAGAGATTAGAGCAGATTCAGTTCAGGGGAAGGTAAGAGCCTAAGTCTGCTCGTTCATCTGTTAACACACATTTTAATAACCATTGTCCTGTAAAGGTTCCTGAAGTTTGAATTCACCTAGAGCAAGTGCAAAAAAAAAAAAACAAGGATAAGTGAAAGTCCATTAGACCTTTCTTCTACAACGTGAAATCAGTTGTACCTTCTTTTCTTAGAAATGAATATTTTTAACTAGTTCATATATGAAGCGAAACCATAGGCTTTCTATTTGTTTTTCTTTTTACTGAACAAATAACCAAAGAACATATCTGGCACCCACAAAACCTTCTTCTCTGCTTGTAATCAGTATGCCAACTTTAATTGCTACTTACTGACTGCCATGCAGTGTTCTTGTTACTTTTCAATAATTTACAAAATCACCATAAACATCTGGTATTTTGAAAAACTTCATGCTGTTCAGTGATGTTTTATTTGACATCAAAACAAGTTTCCTTATCAGGGAAAACAGTTTCCCCAGTGTTTCTCCTTGTATCCTCAGATGAACAGAAAAGACACCTGGTGGGGCAATACAGACGACATAACGAATTTCCTTCCTTTTTCTCTTTATTTATGGTAGAACGCTTTTTCATGTGTAGGTAAATGGGAAGGTAGGTAACAGGGAAGGCAGGTAACAGGGAAGAAGTAATGGTGGAAGCTAAATGAAAATGGTTTTATGAATTTCCCTGCATTCTGATGTAGAGAAACTTGTTAATATTTGTTTTGAAAACCAATTTTATTGGGTTTTATACTATTTACTTCAGCAAAGTAGATTGCAACTTACTGTGGCAAGGTTTACTGTCCAATATTTTCACCAGGCTGATAGTCAAAGATTTCTCTGAGTTGAGAGAGTGGAGAGGAAAAAAGAGAAAACAAGGTATATCCCAACCGTATGTGTGCAACAGCTCAGATTCAAAGAAGTACACTCAAGGCAGGACTATGAACTAATCAACCCAGTACTATGTATTTCTATAGGAAATCTGGTTTTGTCTTCAAGAGTGCTAGTAACAGAACTACTAGGTTTCAAGAAACTTAATTACAGCAAATTTTCATAAGCTTGCTTTATTCTAGGAGAAAAAAAGGATGTTGTAGTTTCTCAGGCAGAAGGAGAAACCTCCAGAGTCACTTAATGAAAGTTTTCTTTATCTCAACAGGCATATGAGTTCAATGGAGGTTACACTTCTTCAGTGTGTTACATGCACCAGTAGGAACCTAGAAACCAGGGATAAATTAAGGATTCTGGAAGGATGAGGGATACAAATAACCAGAATTTGAGTTTGAGTGAGGATATATGCTTGAGGAGGAAGGGAAAATGCCGCTTCCTGTAGGAACTCATAGGGAAGAATTTAACTAAATGTATCTGGAGACAAGAAGGAAAATAGCTGTCCTGGTTTTGTCTGGCATAGAGTTAATTTAGTAGCTGGTATAGGGCTGTGTTTTGGATTTAGCATGAGAATAATATGATAACACACTGATGTTCTGGTTGTTGCTAAGCAGTGCTTACACTAAGTCAAGGACTTTTCAGCTTACCATGCTCTACCAGCGACCAGGTGCACAAGAAGCTGGGAGGGAGTATAGCCAGGACAGCTGACCCAAACTGGCCAAAGGGACATTCCATACCATGTGATGTCATGCTCCCACATTGGGTGTTGGGAATTTTATAATCTAGGGGGATTTGGTTGGGAAGCAACAATTACTACTTGGGGACTGGCTGTGCATTGGTCAGTGGGTGGTAAGCAATCGGATATCTTCTTTTTCATGAGCTATCTTTTCCCTTCTCTCTCTCTTCTCTTCTCTTCTCTTCTCTTCTCTTCTCTTCTCTTCTCTTCTCTTCTCTTCTCTTCTCTTCTCTTCTCTTCTCTTCTCTTCTCTTCTCTTCTCTTCTCTTCTCTTCTCTTCTCTTCTCTTCTCTTCTCTTCTCTTCTCTTCTCTTCTCTTCTCTTCTCTTCTCTTCTCTTCTCTTCTCTTCTCTTCTCTTCTCTTCTCTTCTCTTCTCTTCTCTTCTCTTCTCTTCTCTTCTCTTCTCTTCTCTTCTCTTCTCTTCTCTTCTCTTCTCTTCTCTTCTCTTCTCTTCTCTTCTCTTCTCTTCTCTTCTCTTCTCTTCTCTTCTCTTCTCTTCTCTTCTCTTCTCTTCTCTTCTCTTCTCTTCTCTTCTCTTCTCTTCTCTTCTCTTCTCTTCTCTTCTCTTCTCTTCTCTTCTCTTCTCTTCTCTTCTCTTCTCCGAGCAGCTGTGTCATGCTTGGTTATCAGCTGGGGTTAAACCACAACAGTAGCTTTTATTCAAGTCCTGATTGTATCAAACATAACAGATCACTTTATCTGAGCTAGCAATTGAAAAAGTGAGTAAATGAAATGTCTTCCTGGCTGTCAGTATGTTAGTGCAGATTTGTTATTGTCTGAATATTCCTAACAAATAGAACAAGGGACAAAATACTCTTGCTTTGAAGGGACTATTGAAATGTTCTGCACAAGGAAGCCAAGAAAATATCCCATGAAGTGTACTCCAAAGAGTAGACAGGGCCTGGCAGGCCAACAACTGGTGTCAACAACAGCTGGTGTCAACAACAGGAATTTGCTTTTTATAGGTATGGTACGCTCTGAGGATTGATGAATTCTTGAATAGATGGGACCCACCTGACAAAGTCCGGCAAAATCATCTTTGCCAACAGGCTGGTCAACCTAGTGAGAAGAACGGTAAGCTAGGAATGACAGGGAAGGGAGACCAGCAAACAAGTGGTGCATGGCATGACAAGTAGTAGGTGCCAAGTGATGGGGACAGGAGAGACCTGGTGATCAGCTGTACAGGGCTGAAGGGGGCTAATCTCAAATGGATGCACATAAATAAATAGTGTTGAAAGAACAGTATAATAAGGGCAGCTCTCAATGCATTTTCTGTGAAATCAGCATGAGTGCGTGAAACTCTGAAGTGCCTGCATACTAACACACACAGCACAGGGAATAAACAGGAGAAGTCAAGAGATCTGTGTGCAGCTGGTGATTTCATTGGGATCACAGCAACGAGGTGGAGTAGCTCACACAACTGGAGTATAGCAATGAATGGATACAGGCTCTTTAGGAAGTGCAGACCAGCAAGGTCAAGTGGAGAGTCATCCTTTATGTGAGAGAGCATTTATGAGAGAATGCATGCAGCTCGGCCATGGGATGGGTGATGAGCCAGCTGAGAGCTTATGGGTCAGGATTTGTGAGTGAACCAGTGTGGATGATATTTTTACAGGAATCTGCTACAGACTACCTGAGCAGGAAGATGTAGATAAGGCCTTCTTCAAATAGCTAAAGAAGCTTCACACTTGCAGGCCTGTGGGATTTAATGGCATGTACCCACTGGTGCTGATGGAGCTGGCCACTGTGAGGCCACTCTCAATAACACTTGAAAGGTCATGGAGCTTTGAGGAGGTTCCTGAGGACTGGAAGGAAAGATGGGGGAGAGGGATGAAAGAAGACAAAGCCAGACTCTTCTTAGTAGTGCCCACTGACAGGACAAGAGGCAATGGACACAAAGTAAAACACCTTGAAATTCTATCTAAATGTAAGAAGAAACTTTTCTTCTGTTAGAGTGCTCAAATGCTGCAACAAGCTGTCCAGAGGGGTTGTGGAATCTCCATTCTTGGAGCTATTCAAAACCTGACTCGACATGGTCCTGAACAACATGCTCTAGATAACTCTTCTCTGAGTAGGGGGGTTGGACTATGTGGTCTCCAGAGCTGTCTTCCATCACCTGTTATCCTGTAAGTCTCTGAATCCTGCACTGCTCCTTACATAACTGTTTTGTCTTGTGTCTTGACAGCACTCGGCTTGCAAGAACAGTAAAGAGAGATTTATTCAGCAAAGCTTCTGGAACTCTTTCCTAGCAAGTCCTCCATCCGAAAATTATCACATATTTTTTGAGTCCTGGGATGCTTCTAATGTCATTGTCACAGATGGGTGCACAGGCTCAGTGGACAGCATGGGGGACAGAGCAGGGACGATGTCTGTTTAAAGGTTGGAAATCATGGATTTCTTTACTATGACTGGTTTTACCTCTGTCACAAGACAGAACTTGGAAGAACAAAATTCTATGTTCCCGAAAATGTGTGTTGGTAATCTGAGTTAAATAAAGTAGTTCAGACTCTTCAGAGGAAAAAAAAACAAAGGAAAAAGTGTTGTTTAACTACAATACTCATGTTTCTTCCTCCTCCTCACCACCCAAAAAAACCCTCACATCTGATATTTTTCTAGACTAGAGAGATCTGAGAAAGGAATTAGAGGCAAAAATCCCTAAGTATATTTTAGAAGAGAATTTATTAACCTTTTCCCCTTCACTCACATGTACATTTTCCACAGATAGTTTTGTAACTCTGTCTTCAAGCACAGACTTGAAAGGATGTTCAGTCTGATTTGTTATTCTGAACTGATAGGAACTCATTTGATTTGGTTTCACCTTCTGCTCTTCAATTTGTTTTTCAGCTCTTTTTGTACCACCTGAGTTTTAAGTTCAAACAAAGTAGAATCCTTAGAGTGAGGATTTTCTCCCGAAACCACTTTTCCCTACTTTAAGAAAAAAATCACTGATTTTTACAGGCTTGCAAAACATCCATGAACTCATGTAGTTTCACCTCTTAGCAAGGAAGGCCTGAATGTTGAAAAGAAATCTGAAAAATGGACAAAATTTTGGGTAACCTGACCTGACCCAATGCTGCAGATTAATAGTAGTTTGATTTAATTTAACCAAGTAATTTCTGTTGTCAATAAAGCTTCACCACTTTCCCAGTCATGCTGACCTAAGCAGATGAAGTATTGTCCACTCTGGTTTTTTTATGTAAAACTGAAAGTCTGACTAAACTAAAAAAATATGTATGTTTGCTTCACAGCTTCAGAACTACTAATTGAAGTTAGTGTTCTTATAACCAAAGTTAGTGTTCTTATAACCGTCAAATCTTAAATTCCTCCATTTTGGAAATAAGTCACTTGAGAGCAAGCTGTACTGGGTACAGCTGGATAAATGTGGTTCTGAACAGCAAAAGCATTTCCCATATAGTCAGCTACCCTGTGCCCTTTCATTGAGACAAATTATGAAGAAAAGAAAAAAAAATAGCAGTTGCTTTTAGTTTGGCTCAGGCACTTTAATGGTTGCTGAATAAGCAACTTTGATCAGCTAAGAAATCTGCAGGCGTCTCTTTTCCCTTTGCTCAGTGAAGAGTTTTATTTTTGTTACCAATAACTACAATTACGTCTTGAAATCTCCAAAGGCAGCAATAGGTTTCTCCCAATGTGTTAACTATGGGCTTTGAAAATTATCATAGAATCACAGAATGGTTTGGGTTGGAAGGGACCTTAAAGACCATCTAGTTCCAACCCCCTGCCATGGGCAGGGACACCTTCCACTAGACCAGGTTGCTCAAAGCCTCATCCAGCCTGGCCTTGAACACTTCCAGGGATGGGGCATCCACAACATCTATGGGCAACCTGTTCCAGTGATTCACCACTCTCTCCATGAAGAACTTCTTCCTGATATCTAATCTAAACCTCCTCGCTTTCAATTTAAATCCATTACTCCTTGTCCTGTCACTACAGGCCCTCTGAGGCCTAAGCATGACTAGGCGTGGACCGCTTACCCCTATCCTGAGTGTTCAACCTGTCCTGATAGGAGACATGAATGAGAATAGCAGAACATCAAAGCGTAATATTCAGACTGGGAATATAAACATGCAGACTCATCATCAGCACAGAAACACAGAAAAAGAACTGTTAATGGCTGAAGTAGATCTGTCTAAGAGATACGTAAGTCTAAACTGCAAATTTTGTGAGATTGGAATGAAAATATATTTACATCAATGTGAACATTTTTCTTTCTTTAAAAAACTTGACAGTCTGCTATATCTCATTTTTCTTCAGAGTGAAGATACCTGAACATCGGAGTAAGGTTTCTGTGTAGAGCTTATTTGTTTACAACTGGCAGCAACAGACTTTTTTCATGGGGTCTCAAAACAAAGTCCTTTGCAAAAGTGTCATCTGTTCCGCCCAGTATCTGCTCCCTCATGTTCTCCTACCAATGTGTATGTCATACTTTTGCAGCGCTGGGTTGCACATGGAGGAAGAATACTGGACTGGACAGTGGACCCAGGTCTTCAGTTTGCGGTAGTGAGGAGTTGGATGGGGAACAGAAAGCTGCGGAGGGTGATGTCTGAACATGAGAACCCACGCTGCTTTTACAGACCTGCAGGTCTCCTGCACAGAAAAAGATACTTGTGAAACATGAAGCCCTGCTGTGACATTTGCTTCTGGGCTTCTGGCTGCAGATTGTGCTCAGTGTGTCCTTGCCTCATCTGATGGGGCTGCTGGCACAGCATCACCTTTTGGTGGGATGTTACTGCATAGGGGCCTTAGCTCCTCTGGGAGGTCCCTTTGCCTATGGGAATGCTGTCTGCCTGCAAATCCTTCCCGACAAGAGTGAGCTGCATTTCATTATGTTTTGCTGTCTGTCCAAACTGATGTATAAGGGCATTTAGATTGTGAAGAAAATATAAAACCAAAGATGTTGTGCTTCTTCCCTGGCCTGAGGATCTGATGCAGTTATGTTACTGGTGGTGAAAACAGTGTAAGCAGCAGTGAGGAGCACAGTCTCAGTTGTAGAAACACTGAGGTCGGTGCTCAGTAGACCTACTTGTCAACTGGGAGGCTTGTGCAATGGTTGAAAAGACGTTCAAACATATTCAGATGAGGTCTCACAAGGCAGCTATATTACTATAAAAACTTTAAACTGAAGCATTAGGTTTTCCCTTTGCTGTTGCCACTCAGTCATAACATGTCAGTGGAAGTTTAGATTTGCAGTATGATAATGCGTAAGATTAGCAACTGGACAAGAGGGCCATTGCATTTTCTGGCTGTTTCTGCAGCACAGAACTAAAGTATCCTGTGAAATATCTATCTATAAATAGCTAAACCCATAAAAGCAAAACCGTAATAGCATGTTTTACAAGCAAAAGTGAAGAATATTTTACAATTTAAAACTGGTCTTCAAAGCTGAGTGAGGGAGAGCAGGGAGATGGTAAGTAGTGCAGTAGTGCTCTCTGGTGGAAGCAGGGCACTGTCCAATTCACCATGCAAAAAACATGGTTTGTGAAGTGTTTTCAGTTCAAGGAGCATAAAAACAGGAATGCAAGCTGCCAGAAATCCTATACTGTGCAAAACTATTGAATCTGCTGAACAATGGGAGCTGCAAAACAGTTCCAGAGGGGAATGGAAGTTGTGATTAGCATGGCACTAGCATATATGAGACAGGAAAGGAGGGGACAGGAGAACATATCATGGGCAATAAATTAAAGTTTAGGACTATATCTGACTGGAATTTCAAAAGGTTTACTTTCTGAGGTCATACCACTTCATCTGGAAGCTGCTTGGTACAAAATCATTGGCTGATGCATGAATATTCTTGTGTTTGTAGCTTTTATTTTCTGTTGTACTATTAGGTAAATGAATGGAGAAACAGCAACCACCCTGAGCTTAAAAGAAGGCTTAACATGCAACTTACCACTGAATCATAAAAATGCCTTACTGTTTTAAAAATAGTCATAATTTTCAACAAAATGCAGAAAGGTGTTATTCAAAGGTCATGTAAACTCTGTTTGGTCTGATTCATGTATTGGCAAGCACATCTCTCAAGGTTTGATTAAAATCCACAACCTTGGCTTTATCTGTAGGAAACATCCCACAGAGATAAACTGATGGGATAAACATACAAATAAATAAATGTTAGATCACATATACACATACATATATAAGTGTCTGGAATTTAGACTACTTCATAGTTTTAGTGCCTACAGGCAGTGAATGAGATAGCTCAACGGCTCATTACTGTTCAGCTCCAAAATACAAAGAAAGATCTTTCCTGTGCCAAAGGGCTTAAATACTAAGTAGAGAAGTAAAAAGGACAATAAGCATGAATTATTATTATCCCCTTAGACAAAGTTGAAATTTAGGCCTAAAGAGCCTGAATCAGCAAAACATATAAACACATGTTTAAGCACATTCAGTTCTTAAAATATTTTTATGTATTTTGCTGAATGGAAACAGCATTAAGCACATTCCTATCGTCTTCATTGGATGAGGGTTATTTGACTTGTTTACACTCAGAAAGGACTTCTGAGGTAAAAATAAGAATTTGCCTGGGAGCAGCCCTTTCTAGACCTAGTATCCTAAAGCCCTTAATGTGGAAGTTTTCATCACCCAAGGCAACCTATGCAGCCTATGCAGGGTAAGTAACTGGATTTAGTAAAACTACATATAGGGGAAAAAAAAAAAAAGGTCTTATATTATCCTACCCCAAAATATTCTGGGAGCATGGCAGGAAAATTATAGGGGAGGTGTTTAGGAGGGGTACATATCATAAAACTGCAAGTGATTATTCCTTTGCCAGAATGTCATTGTTTGGGTCAATATTTGCTGTAGAAGTTAATCTTGACTGAGTATTAACATGAGACAAATGTCTCTCATAGTGATACCTGCCAATATTTAACAGGGAACTCATACAAACCTTTCTCCCTTGGCCTTTCATTAACTCTTTTTCAAGGGCCTGTGTCCCTGAACATGGGAGCGTCAGTGCAATGAAAATTTGGCCCTTTCTTTCCTCTCTTGGAATCTAGCAAGAAAACAACAAGCCAACATAAAGCAGAAACATTATCCCCTTGTTCCAGAGTACACTGATATCCCAGATGAAGTTTTCTGGTGCAACAGAGAACACCTGTACTCAGATGACAGAGGCAGTATTTCTAGATATAGATGCAACAGCTTAGCTTTGTGTTAAATTTTTATATGATTTTTAAAAATTATCACTAAAGCTAAAACCTCTTTATGGAAGCTAATGCATTAACATTAGAGAAGAGTGAATCTTTAACAGCAAGAAAATAATTCCAGGCACATCCAGAGAAATTCCCTCCTGCTTGTGGCCAGACCAATTTTATTGCCTGTTCATGGCTTGGAGAACCAGGTCATGCACAGTCACTGTGTGTCCAAGCTGTCTGCCTTCACATTCCAACTCCAGATCCTCACAGGATGTTCACTTACTGTCTTTCCCAGATTCCCAGTTGCTGAAAAATAAAGGTGACTATGACACCAGAATTTAGCATTATTTACCATTTGTATGAAAAACAAATCACCATGTATATACTTAACATTATTCATTCCAAATGAATTTAGAAACCTGACTTTTCAATTTATACAAACAAGATGAATGAAGAAGTCATTTCTTGAAGCTGAAAGAATTGCCTCTTCAGGGCCCATCTGTCACTCCCGAGAGATATTACACAGCTCTCCATTAAAGTGTATGTTGATTCAAATTCAAATATGTGTTTTCCATACCTTTTTAATGTCATCATTTTCTCTCAATAAATTGAGGTACAAGTATTTACTCATTTACTCATTACTCTGTTTACTCATCTGTGGTTTTAGAAGTTACACAGGAATTATTTTTTCCCAAACATATACTTGCCTTCCAGGCAGACAGGGGAAATCCCATTGCAAGGATCATTCCTGTACTGTGATTTAGGTGCTGCAATGTAAATTATCTTTTTTTTTTTTTTTACTGATTTAACTCTATAAACTAAGAGGAAATAATACAAGAAATGTCCTTGAAAAAAATGAATGTATGCACTTTTGCAAGTCGTTCAAAGGAAAACTAGATGCAGCAAGTAAACATTCAGTTTAATTTTTATCTGTGTTACCACGTGGTGGCGACATAACCCCAGCCCTGTGGGCTGCTGCTGCAGGAAGGCTGAGAAATGCTGACGGCTCCAGTACTTGTTTGTTATGCTCCCCACACGAAGGGAGTTCACTACGCTAAGGTCTTCTGTGCAAGCCCTGCAAACTCACTAACATCTAAAAATTCAGGTAATATAATTCCACAAACTATGCAGTCTGATTATTAGACTGGGTATTTAGACTGAAACTAGTTGTAGTGAAAATGCTAGAAGTACAGACACAAATGGATGAGAATTGGAAAAAATCTTGCAGAAAAGCTCAAATTCTGTTTTTTAAGTTATTCTGAAAATGAGGGAATTTACTGTAATAAACTATGATATTTTAAGATTATTTACATTTCACTTTTAATGGCGACAACATGTAACGTAAGGATCATGAACATTTTCATGATGCATTCATTACATCTCTTTCCGTGTTAAAATTGGTTTACTTTAAAATAAATATCATGTTTGACCTGTGAAAATGTTTCTACAGAGAACCCAGTTCAACCCTGATGAAGGATTAGAATGGGCATACTTTTGTCATTGCTAGAGTGTTTTACTGGTTCAGTCCTCAGTGGAATCCTCAATCCCCTCCTCACCCTTCTGGCAACTGGGGATGGCATTTGGGTACTCCAAACTCAATCCACAGGAACAGGACCAAAAAGGTTGGATACACATCACCTGCTCCCCTGGGATGTCTGGGAAATGCATGAGAGTCTGAGTTCAATCCGTTGTCAAAATTCACAAAGAATTACGTAAGAAGGCCAAATACATAGAAAATAGAGTGAAGTCCACCTGTTAGATGTTTATCTAGAACTGATTGGATGTGGGTTTTATTTCCTCCAGGAATAGTTTGGGAGAAAATTAAAACCTGAAAAAACCAAAACCTGAACAATTTGAAGTGAAACATGGCAAATAGCGAATCAAAAACACTGTTATGAGACCTTGTAAGAATTGTGACCGTAATGCCATATGAATCCACCATGTGATCTGAACAGTGTGTCCTGCAAAACAGGGCTCTTGGTGAGGGAAAAGAACTTACCAGTGGTTGTCTATGATGCACCGTGAAAGAGGTCAGGAACCTGTCCCTTAAACTGGATGGAGACATGGGGCAACTGAATCACATCACCCATAAGGCATTCCGGCATCCTCTCCAAAACAAACTTTTATATTTTTTTGACCAAAACCAGAATCTTTTTAGGATTAGACTTTTCTTTTTTGTTTCTAAATAAGTATTGGGAAAGCAAATACTTCTTTCAAAATACTTTCTGACTCAGTTTTTTTTTCATTGGAAATAAATTACAAATGGTGGGATTTCATCTACTCCTGAAGTCTGAGGAACCATCTCAAATAAAATTGGAAAATTTGCGGTGTAAAAGCAACCTTATTTAAACTTATTAAAACCCTTTAGCCTGCAAAACTGTATGTCACAAAAAACATTAGTAGTAAGAGCTTCCAGAAGGGCTCTCCAACTTCATCTTAACCTGTGCAATCTGATGGAGGTGGTCCAGCTTTCACAGGGCTGCCTCTTACAGGTTCCCAAAGCAAGCCTTAGCCAAAACAATGCCTACCCTGGACTAAGCTGGGGGAACAGGATGCAGATTTGACAATCCAACACTTCCCCATGGCAAGGTCTTATCTCCACTGACCCACAACCCCATTGCATGATGCACCTGCCCAGTTCAGCTGCTAGGGCCCTTCCCACTGCCATTTCAGGCTATGGTTCTTCCAGGTGACTGAGGTTTCTGCAGAAGAATACAAACTGACTATCAACATTGACATGATAGAGTTTCCTACCTCATTGCAAAGAGGACAAATCCCAGCCTAGATTAAAGTGGAATGTGGGGTATTCATCAGTGACCTGGACGAAGGGGTAGAATGTACTGTCAGCAAGTTTGCTGACGATACAAAACTGGGAAGAGTAGCTGCCCCACCA
>NW_010228726.1:96445-109075 GCF_000690775.1 Eurypyga helias
CTGTGTTAATCTGTGTGAATCTGTGTGTGTAGATGTGTGAGTTAGCCCCAAACTCAGGTACCTAGAGAACTGGCTGGTAGGGACACCCTATTTTCTGTGAATGTTTTTTTCTGTGTATAAACCTGTATCTAA
The DNA here is from genome assembly GCF_000690775.1 of Eurypyga helias. Taxonomy (NCBI): domain Eukaryota; kingdom Metazoa; phylum Chordata; class Aves; order Eurypygiformes; family Eurypygidae; genus Eurypyga; species Eurypyga helias. The sequence continues at coordinate 96,578 of NW_010228726.1, forward strand.
AACACCATATTTAAAAACCTGCAGTAGCTTCCCAGGGAAAAGAGATTGTGCACAGAACTATAACTATAACTATGCTGGACATGGTTATTCCGCTGAGGGAGAGAGGACAGGCAACACACATCCAGTGTGGGGACACTGCAGCCATGTCACAGAGCCAAACTCACGATGCCAGAAAACGACACTGAGTGACAATCACCCCACAGCTTCCCACTCCTTTTCCCCAGGATTTTTGCACCAGGCTATAAAGTCATGGGATTTAGAGCAATGAGAAAATTGAGTTCTTTCTGAAAGTAATAATGAGCATTGTTTCGGAAAACTGGGATCGTGTCTTGCATATTCCTGAGAAAATGCCTTCATTGAGGAGAGACGCATTTCAGGGAAATACCATTATTGTTTCAGGTTGCCCCTTTGTGTGTTCTGTAAATCTTCAAAGTGCTTGTGACTATAATTCATCTGGGCCGTGGGCAGAAGGAGACATTTCTCCCAAGAGAGGGACAGACTACATGTGTGTGTGGTCCAAGGGAAAGCAGCTTTAATCATGCACTGAGAGTAATAGGCATTGTACTGTGACTAAATTTACTGTGCTTTCTGGCAGACTCTTTCTGTGGGGAGAAGTGGTGCATTTCAAGCTCTAATCTTTGTTTTGTCTGTAGATTTTCACTCTTTCTATACTACGTTGATACTAAGGGCCTGATCTTCACAAAACGGGGCCCAAAGTCAGCATCTACTTTTGCAAACTCAAGTGCCCAGCACATGTGCAAATCAGATGTGACTCACAAAGAGCTCTGGACACGTGGCTCTGCAAAGTCCCTTTTTGCTTTTGTCTGTGTTAAAGATTTTACACAACTGCAGTTATGTTTCTGAGAATAAGATGCTGGCTGTTTAGTTCAGAGATACATTTTATTCTCATGTCATTGCCAGAGGCAACTGAAATACTGAAGTACAAGCACACTGCCAACTGTGCGGTTAAATTGAAGTCCCCAGCTCAGCTTTTCTACAGATTTAATTGGCAAGGCTGCAGTCTTTACAGATCTTTTCAGATTTGGTCATCCTCTTTGTACAAAATTAAGAGAATTAAGGCCAAATCCAAGCATAAAATAACATCACAAGACCCTCATTGTCCTCATGAAATAGACAAACATGACGTGTTTTCCTTCAGTTTGATTTATACCATCAGCATTTGGAAGCACAGTCATTGTTTAGCCAAACTTGCCAAATGTTTTCTATTCAATTACACAATGCAACCACGAACTCTCCTAGGAAAGAGTTGGGGGTTTTTTAAAAATCTAATTAATTATTTATTTTTATGAGATACTACCAAATAACTAAACATAATTCTAAAAAGTAAAAAAAATCTTGAAGAAGCAGCATTTATAAGCAAAGTAAGACAAAATGGACAAAATGCAGTTGCATGGTTTGTATTTTCTTTAAATTTATTTGAGAACAAGAATGAAGTGCAGAAAATAAGACCAAGGCTTTTTTTTTTTTTTTTAATCACAATAAGTACAAAAAACTACAGAAGAACAAGGAGATAACAGTGTAGTAAAGTTGTGTGTCATTTTATGCAGCAGAGAGCCAGTAAAGGGTGTGTAACACTCTTCCTCAGTCTTTCTTCTCTCCATCTGTCCTTCTGCCCTGCTCACTGTCTGTCACAGCCAGTCCATCCTGTCAATCTGGATTTTGGCTTTACTTAGCTCTGAAGAGAAGGTGTCTCATTGTCGCAAGAGGCAACTAGAGCGAGCAGTTCAGATTCTTTCAAAGGTAGATTGTACTTTTATGAATAAAAATATCATTTGAAATTGTATTATCTCGAGTCATAAGTAGAATCCTCTAGGGCATAAACTGATCACCAACAGGCTTGACAAAGGAATGTCTTCAGGCAGTGTATTATTACCAGTGATGAGTGATAAGTTATGCTATTTTCTATACAGAAGTACTGACTTGCAGTCAAAATGGTCTTTTAATTTATTAGAACAACATGACTGGGAAGAAAAAACTGTAATGTCTTTCCAAGAAAGACAGCCTTTTGTACACAAAGTATCTGCTCAACATAGACAAGGAAGCGGGAACAGTGCTGGAGTTGGTTTTCAGATGGCAGAAAGTTTTCACATTCAAAGGAATATTATAAAGTAACCTTAAATTTATCACAAAGAAAGCAAACCTACAGATCAGAAAATTGAACTCTTTTGTTTTCTAAAAATATTTCTTTCAAACTCTCTAGCTCATACCCTCCTGAAGGTTTGGGATGTATCCCCTTTTGTTTCCCATTGTTTTTGTGGTGAGAAAGGCAGCTTGACCCTAGCAGTTCCTTCTCTTGCATTTTGTTTTTCATATGTCTCAGGGACTTTGGGGTGAGCAGTTCCACTCCTGACCATCACATCGCCTCTTGCAAACAAAATATCTCAGGGGACTGAGAGTGGTTGTCTCCCCTTGCAGCACCTGGCAAGAGGAAAATGGACTCTGGGGCAGTTGGATAGCAAAAGAAAACTTGTATTTTCAAAGCAAAAAAAGGGGAATGCAACATACTATGGCATGGCTACCATCCCAGAAGGTTGGGCTGCTGGATATCACCAGGGAGATGGTAGTTAACAATATTGGTGGCCAGTCTTCAGTGGTTGGGTGATACACTAGTGAAGATGGAGGTGGTGGTGGTGGTGAGAGACCCTGTGTCCTCAGCCACCAGGAGCTCTCCGCACTCATAATAGTGACAGCACACGTAGGTGTGTCCTCCAGGGGCAAAAAAGGGAAAAAAGTTGAGTCAGGCATGGATCAGTGGGGGTTGGCAGAGAAGTTTCTGATGGCATCCCAAGATGGCAACAAGTGTGGGATGAGCTTAAAGCCTGCAGAACCAGGCCCCCGAAACACAGACTCCAGTGTTCAACCTTTCCCCATTCCTTTCCTCTATGTGCAATTTCCTGAAAAAGGGTGTAGCATTCAAAGTGTTTTTAAATAGCTTACACATCCCTTGTCGTTATTTTAATTTTAAAATGTTCTGCAGAACTAATTATTTTTAATGTTGTTTTAAAAAAAAGAAAGGTGTGGTAAAATAATATTTTTAACTGTAGCAATTTAAATTGAGAACTCTTATAAAATTACCAACAGTCTTTTGAATTGCAGCTCAGAAAGAGATATTTTCTTTTATGACACTCACTCCCTTCTTTATATAATATTTAACCTATGGAGCTGTAAAGGTTATACGAGCTGCATACTTTGGAAGGTTTATTCCTCATCCCGCTGTTATGACACACAAATAAGTGACCGAGTAAGTAAGTAAAGCTGAATAAATGAAGCCAGAGAAACACAAGCCGAAGTGAAGTATTGCTTATTCTTAATCCTGCCTCATTTGGGGCACTTCTTTGTGAGAATCCCAAAGTAGCTGAAGATCCCTTCAAAGAAAAGATAGTTACAGAAAACTTATCCCCAGAGCTCATGTGATCAGGTAATGTACTCGATTCACACAAACAGGTAATCCACAGGACTGCACTCTAGACGGTTAAGTGGCTTTAACGTAAACTCCTATTGCAGAGGGCTGGGAAGCAGATAAAAGCTTCATTTGTCTTCCGAGCCCTCGCCGAAAATCTGCCCATTATACAGTGCAGACCTGTGTGAAGGCTTCTGGTGCCTTTTTGATGTGGGGGACGGTGCGCTTCTGGTGAGGAGTCGATACCTGGCGCACTCCAGGCTCTACTCGCCTGCTCCCCTCGACAGGGTCGGACAGTGGGCAGGGGCTTTGCTCTGTCACCTGGCATCAGCTAACTGCAGCGGCTGCTCAGCCGGCCCAAAGTCATCGCCATGGGAGGACACATCCCTCGGTTCACAGACAGGGAGAGCAACAAAGGTTTGCTTATGGCTCCCGTGAAAAATAGTTTTTTTGTGTAAGGATATTTATCATCCACTCATGTCATCGTTCCTGGGTTTCTGGTGACAGTTGTGACATGGACAGTGTACAGAGTCTTTTATCTGTGAATGTTAACATTTCTTTGAAGACTGAGCATGAAATATATTACAACAAGTTTACTGATAGAAGAGCTGGAATGACTTCATAAGAGGAGAGGATCACAGAAACAGACACATAACTGTTTGTGGCCTCTATTTAGAAAATAAAGCCATGTTCAAAAGCACAAAACTAAATGAATTTTGCATTTTTCTCAGAGGTCTGAAGTTGGGACCTAATCCACCTCTCAGTGAAGACAACAGGAGTCTTCCCATTGACTTCAATGGGCTTTTCATCCAGCGTCTGCTTGGTCTGAAGTTCTTTGTGATTAACCTTCTTTCCTTGTTTCCTGGTAATACAGACAGGTTTCAATGAAGTTGGCACACATACGCATCCATCACACCTTGAAGCATGAGCTTCTAAAAGGGGTGCAGGTACCCAGAGCCCCTTCCCTGGGAGCAGGGACAACTGTCCTTCCTCCCAGGTGGCTGCAGAGTAAAGAGGTGAGATACTGTCAGCCTCTGCATCTCCACTGCCTCACGGAGATACTCATGTTCTTATGCTTCTGGAGAAAACTTATTTCAAAACTTGAATTTTTAAAAGTCTTGTTGATACTTTCTGTTTTCTTTCAATGCCAGCTGTTATAGGATTAATTAAGTAAACCATCTGATTGACAAAACCCACCAGCCTTGAACCTCAAGTTCTGGGTATATCTTTTAAGTGTTGTGTCACAAACCGATTTGCAATTAATGAGTCTAACAAATGCCCAGGCATCTAACAAAGCCAAGTCTGTCAGTGTGATGTTAATATCTAAAAGCAGACACTGGTAACTCATGGAGATTGGTAAATGCATGTTGAAAATCCACATTCTGGAAATCTCATTTTAAAAAATGTTTTCATTCCACTAGGGGTACTTTTTAAGTTTGGGGCAATTTGTGCTGCTGCTGATGCCATTAAAATATTGAAAATGCATTTCAGAATGAAGTTAATTCATTACTTTGCGATTCTGAACTTCTGGAAGCAAAAGCCCGCGTGAGCTGCATGCCACTGAGATATGCTACACCAGCTCTGCTCTCTTCAAGCCCTCCATATTCTTTTGTGTTTGCTGGTAGGGGCAGCCCACCCAGCATAAAAAGGCACACAAACGATCTTAGCAGACAAGCATTGTGTTGACCAAGATTTCCAGTGTTAAACTATCCAGAAAGACAAATTTTTCCCTATGGTAAAATGCATATGTTAGTTTAAAGATGAAGAGAAATTAAATGTGTTATTTATAGCCTGAAATATCCTTAATATTACACACATGTGTATTTCACTTAATCATTGTTTTGATAAATGCCCACACTGCTAAACACCTAATGAACAACAGGATGTGGTTCCCACTTAAATTAGCAGATGCTATAGTTTGTGATTGTTAATGATGGACCTGTTTGCCAATAAAAACAACTGATGGATCAGCATGTGTGAGCTACTGAACCTCAGCAAAAGCCCAAACTAATGAGAGAGAGAGAAAAATGCTTCAGGTCACAGTCAGCAGATGGGAACTGGCCAGATGTCTGTCTGGAGCAGGGAAAGTGCAGCATGTATTTAAATATATATCTATGTTTTTATATAGCAGAAACTACTGGGAAGTTCAAATACTTGGGCTAACCAAAGCAATGGTTTTGCAGTTTACTTTTGCAGCTGAGGGACAAAAATAAATGAAAAGAGTACATCTCTACATGAAACCTAAGCTATCAGACAGCACGGAAATGGCCATTACAATGGCAATTTAGAACACAAGAAATAAACTCAAAATGTTGCAAGTCAGTTGAAAGCTGCATTAGGTGATTCTGGCAACAGAAGATGACATCTGTGAGCAACTGAAAATAAAATTGTCTTTTAATTTTCTCTTATGATTTTACTGACCAAGACTTCCTATAAAATGTAAGATCTGAACAACATCTTTTGCAAAACTCTGCGACACATGTAAACGAGTGGATAATATTAGCTAAAAAAGATGAAATTGTGCCATTTCTAGTAAAGAACCAAGTTATAGTTACATATTAAAAGCTAAGCTATTAATTTCCTAAACATGCAGGCAGTAAACGTATGATTGAAAATGTCAGGACTTTTTTAATCACATGCTACTGCAAAATCACACATACCACATATCTTGGAGTAAAATAAATAAAACCTGCTTATTTTTCACAGGAAAATCTTGCACTTCTGCCCAGATTTAGCAACCTGGTCACACTGTCTCCGAGAGATTTATTCATCAGCTAAAAGATACGCAGGTGCTTAAGTGCTTGACTGGACTGGGGCCTATAAGACAAAATTCATTATAAGTAGAAAAGCAATTTGTTCATGGATTGAAGCAATTTGAGCATTTCATTTGACTCCTCTATAAATGGAATTTCCCTGTACGCAGTTCACAGCAAGCATATTTTTCCACAGGGATCTGATCCAGACCTCACCCGAGTCAATGACCATCTTTCCACTCGCTTTGGCGGGTTCTGGATCCGTCCCCAGCTACGAGCAGGGTACGTCTGCCTGCCAGCACCAGCCCTGTGCTTTTCCCTAAGTCAGGGTGTTCTCAGCTGACGGGTTCTCTGCTGTTACGTTGAGGGAGCCATACACCCAAAAAGGAAGTTGCCATGAGGAAAACAATTGTGTGGTGCTTTTTGGTGTCAACATCAAGCAGGAAATACTAGAATTTTCCTTGGGGAAGCCTCCCTAGCCCCTTAGGACATTTGGGTGCACAAAGACCCCAGCAAGGGCAAAATGCAGTGGGAGACAAATGGGGACATTTTTGCCAAAATCCCACCTCCCGCTGTTGCACCTGGAAAATGGGCTCAGATATACCATAGCAGTGGCAGTAAAATGCTGATAGCAAGTAGGGACTTGTGGGTGACAAGAGGAAAGAGGAAAATGGGAGATACCCAGCTGCCGGTGCCTTCCTTGGCTGGTTCAAACAATGTTGAATGCAGTTCGACAGAGATACACCCACGCTGGGGAAAGAGGATTGTTGTCAATCACCCGTTTCTGTGGTTTTTCTTCTGCCTTCACACCCTCTTTGCACAGGCAACATCCTCGTTATTCAAGAGCAACAGCCAAGACAGCTGTAGGATGGGAACCTGCATATTGTCTTTCAAAAAGTTTCAAGAAAAAACCCTCCCCCATGAATCCTACAGCGTCTGTCACGGTGTGTGTGCATTCTATCATGCACGATACTGTGTCTAAAACATACTCCCCTCACTCATTAAAATGTCGGAAAAGAAAGGTAGAGGTTATTCCAGCACAAGAAAGCTCCTGTTCGATGGTTTGACTGAACAACAATAGAAATCTGCACCTGCACAATTTTCTGCCAAAACTGATCTCACACAACTGTTGATCTTGATTAAATTCATTAGGCTGGGAGAGATGGATTTCTATACATCTTGTGTGTGTTTTATGGGTTATGCTCCTGGGTGGAATATAAGGTGGTTTTTGTTCAGGAGACAGTAGGAAAATCATGCTGAGACGCAGACCTGCTTTCGAATTCAACAGATTCAGCAAAAACTTTGGCCAGGACTTATTCTGGACTTCAGTAAAACCCTATTATAGGAGTTTCCGTAAGTTTAAAGGAACTGTCTGAGAGTTTGTATATATTATAAATCCTATTCTGTACAGATTTTGCCTGCAGTAGCAAAGCAGCAACATTTTTCAACGATTCTGGCTTAAGTTATAAAGCTCTATCCTGGAGCGATGAAATTAGAAAAATATTTTACAAAACCAGAACACAGGTCACATATTTGCAATATCTTTCTTTAGCGTTAGCCCTCTGAAACAAGTTTTATGTCACAGCTGCACAGCACACATTGACTGGTTGCATCCAAAATATGGAAAATAAATCACAAGTTTGTCTACATATTTGATAAAATAAGGAAAACCGACAGGCTTTCCTTGCTGATACTTATTCCTCCCTTCTACTTACACTGTGGGGATGTGCCTTTGTATATGTACATACAGACATACAGAAACACACAAATCTAATTTCTGCCTTTTCGCTTTCCTTTGATTTACTGTTGTGCAAACAAAAGGCTTGAGACCTGATTATAATCTTACTAAGTTAATCAGGCTGTTTATGTCAGCAATTAATCAATGTTGCCTGTAAAGGCTCACAACCTGCCCCAAGGTACATAATTTACCCTTGCCTTTCACTTTGCATCATCATTTGCATCAGTACAAAGGGAGTGCACACAGATGTGCTGCTTTATTCTCTGTTCACCTTTCACTCATTTTGCACAGAGGTGTATGACAACAGAAATCCGAGGTCAGTAAAAACATGATGCTGAAATAATACAGCAGCATAAGGAATTTGGCATTGTCTGATGTGAATGAGATAGTGGCTTTGCCCATGTCCTGGTCAACAGAATCCCACTGATCTCCCCTGCCAGAGGCAGTGCTCCTGTCAGCAGATGCATCAAGAAGGATGGGAATGGGTGACTGAAGCATGAACTCCCCTCTTACACAGCTCATACAACTGTGTATCGCCAGAGAGAAGAGTCTACAGCAGCACATCTTTTGGGGAGCTCTGCCTTGTTGCAGCTATGCTGAGGTGCACCAATAGAAAACCAAGAGCCTTCCAGGGCTGATGTTCTGGCACTGAGATTCATGGACAGGTTTTGTCAATGTGTGCACCTAAGTGTTCATATGTCTGCGTACACATGGGTGTAGGCTTATAGAGCTAGAAACAACTAGATGTCACAACAGAGGATAAACAGAGTACAGTGCTGACTGTATGGCTTAGAGCTACCCTGAGCCCAGAGCAAACTGTTTATAAAAGAATTATTTTAATGTAAGGCAACACTCTCTGAGACAGAACACGGGTATTGTTTGAGAAGAAGCAATGACGTTATAGGACACTCCATACCAAGACAGTATCCTCCCTGCTGTAAGAATGTCTTTTAAAGCAGGATTAATATGTCCGTTCAGGCTGAAATTTGGGCAGAGCGGGTTTTGTGAAAGGGAGAAATATCAGTAGTGAACCTACATTTCTTAAAAGGGTGTTGGCTTCAGTATTAGCCTAAACAGTTACTGGGTTCTTGGGTTTTGCAAGATCTAAGAAATGGGTGAATATTTGTTTTAAAAGAACTGTTTCCTGCTAATGTTTTTGTGGCAGACTCAAGAAAAGAGCACAAGATTAAAACAATGTTTGGAAGAAAAAGTGTGAAAACATTGCGAGGATGAGCTTACCAAAGGACCTGACATACCACAGGACTAAACAGTATTAGGGCATCTTTTAAAAACAAATAGCAGAAGCATCAAAAAACATTTTCACATCTACTGATGCTGAGGACTCAATCCTCATTTTAAGAAGAACTTAGAAAATACTTTTTAAAGGAAAAAACCTCTCAGCTCAACCCTTTAATCCTCAGTATGTTGTCCAGCTTTCTTGTCCACATCAGAGCTGTCCTCTCTTGCTACTGTTACCTGTCACTGAACAAATCCATCTTTCTGACTCTTGAACTGAGAATTATTATCCAGCTATCCAAACTTTACTTTGCTACAGTCTTTTCTAAGGTAGGATCTCAAGTAATTGCTGAACTGAAAAATTGTACATCCAGGTAAAAATTTCGTTGCTACATCCTGTTATTCTTATCTAAAGGTGGGAAAAAAAACCCACTGGTGTCGATTTGTCCTCACTTAATACAGACAAACTTACACAACTGACTCACACAAGGTGCTTAACTTTCAGACAGCAAAAGCAAGGTGAGATAGATTCTGTGTTGTTCTGCACTGAATTACATTGCCTGGGCTGCACCTGAAAAGGCATTCAAGAAAGGCTTCACCCTAAACCTTAATGTACTCACTGAGAAACATGGGGAAATCGAGGACTTGGCATTGTTTTGGGATCCTTCCAGACAGGTGGGGAGGACCTACCCCTGGGGACATCTGATCCCAGAATAGACCATAGACTGTGCACAGCACCGTCGATCAGAGGAATCAGAGGCAGCTGAGAGCAGCCCAAGGGGCAATGGGGATGAAAGCATCCTCTCATTTTATTCATGAACAAAACTCCTACTGACTCCAGTGATGCATTTTTATCCGTTTGCAAGAGACTATCCAGTAGTGACACTCATGCTTTGGTTATGATGGGGGTATGGAAAATCAACATATTCTCAAAGCAATTTCCATATTCTTAGCATATGGCCCGTGCACTGAGCCCTGATTTGGGTCAATGAGAGTTTCTCATGCAGAACGAGCACAGAAAACATGCACAGCCTGTGCCTGAGAGGGGGCATACGCCTGCAATAGCTAAATATTTTAACGGGAGAAACACACTTTAATGAAGGAGCTAACTGCATTAGCCTAGGCAGGTTTTATTGAGGGCATTAATTTACACAAGCTGTATGATTGTGTTCTCATGAAATCTGCCATGCATAATTACTAAAGATGTTAATAAATAGTCAGCAAATCACAACAGCTGGTTATGATGATATCCAGCTTTTCTAAGAAAAGCCAGACTTTAACCTCACCACCATTAATACTGTGAAACATACTCTGCCCAGTGCATGTGATGGGATACCCTAAATAGATGAATATCCATTGCACTCCCCGTCCTGGATAGTGCAAAAAGGCCTAAGGTTGGCATTTTCTTTGATGTGGACCTTCCAGGATAATTGCCTTTAGTTGAAAAAATAAAACCCAAAGCAAATCCCTATAAATGATGCAAAGGAAGGAAGGGTTTATGTTTTCCTTTGAAGTCATGTGAGATGTTCAGATACAGAGATTGATGCTGCTTGAGAATGTGGCTAGTATGTAGCTGCAGTCAGTTCTCACCACTTCTTTGATAAGAATGATCAGCTGAGCTTATATTAAACCCACAGTTGTGCCCATAGAAATAATTCCTTTTTCTGTATATGATATGAAAATGTTTTTATCTCTTATGTAGTCAAAAGCCACCTCTTTACCATTCAGCTTTTGCCAGTTCCCCCTGGCAGTTTTGGAAGTCAGTCCAGCAAACTGTATTCTGTCTGCATTGCAAAGGCCAGAAGAGCCACTCTCTGCATTTCTTGTTCCATTAATTACTGATGTATTTATTCTGAATTTCCTCCCATCCAATGACATTTCTGCAGAGCTCTCTGTGTCCATGCTTAGCATGCTAATGATGTGTGGCTACTCAGATGCTGTTCAGGAAGTTCTGCCTGTCAATATATATTATGTGTCAGAAACCTGCTAGTTTGGAGCAGAACCAAAACTGAGGATAAAGTATTGTTATGGCTGGCTGGCAGCTTGGCACCTGGACAGGACTTAAATTTCCTCAGCAAATAAGGACTGACATTAAGTTCATGGACTAACATACACATAAGCATCAAACACAGCTCTTCCTGGCTGGATGTATCAGCCAGACTCTTTTGACAGGTTGTCTTTCCCAATAGATGCCTTCCACGTTCAGCTCACACAGCCAAGAGCCTCCACTTCCCTTACTGCTATTGCTGCTGTATGTTAATTTCCTCTACACCTAAAAATAGGTCTGATGAACTGTCTGTTACGTGTTTCTCCCTCTCCACTAGCTAATACAGAAACCTTAACTCTGATACAGATGTCTGTATTGTATGAGACAAATCCCATCTTATTAGACCAAGTAATATTTAAATACATATACAAGGCTAAACACACCCAACAGGACCATTTCTTTGGTCTGTCGGAGATCCAGGTGAGACTCTTTGATCTTGTTCAGCCAGCTTGGAACTGTGATGCTGGGTGTCCCAAATGCTGGGAGAAAGACCTCCAGCATTCAACTGCCCACCCTGACAAGCTCTCCCTGCTGTCCTGTGTAACTGTTCAGTCCCCACAAAGGACACCACAGGGAAGTCCCCAGTCAATTCTACCCTCTGACTGATCCATGCTGTAATCTTTCCGTGCAATTCCCTCTACCCTAATGGAGTGAGTGACTGGCCAAACTGCCTCTCCTCTTGGACTGTGCCTATTGTTCCAGACCTTTGCGGGCACCTACCTCACCTCCTTTCTCCTGCTGACATTAGCTTCAGCAGAGGTATTGTCATGGTCAAAACTGAGATGCTTAATTTTTTGGCAACTGTCTCTCCAAGGCACAGCAAACCTCAGCCCCACCAAATGTGCCTGCAATGGTCCTACCCCACCACTGGCAGTCTCCAGCCTCCAGGCACAACCCACAGGAGGTGGCTGCCAGCCCCACAGCCAACCTTTTGGGAAAGCCAAGATCTCCTTGAAAAAACCCCAATCTCTCAATCTCAAGAGATGACAGATTGCGGCAATTAGTTGTGAGAGTATCCAGCCTCCTTTGTAACCGACAATAGCAGCTTCAGGTTTGGAGGTAACAGCAGGCTCCTTTGATAAAGGCCTCTTCCAAATGCCAGCCTGTCACTTCCCGGCAGGAGAAGGACTAAAAGCATTTCAAGGGAAGAAAAGCAGCAGTGGGCAAGTTACACACCTCAGGAAGCTTATTATAAGATGCTGCTTTTATAATGTAGCATTTTATTGTTTGTGTTTATATATAAATCCTGAAAGGTGAACTTCTGCACTGTAGCATTTGACCTTAAAAATGCAGTTTTCTCTTT
>NW_010228726.1:109106-127825 GCF_000690775.1 Eurypyga helias
TGTACCTAATGATTCACTGAAAAAGCCACAGGAACATTTTTTAATTTGAAAAAGGACTTCACATTTTTCCCTGGATGACAATCAGAATTATGAGTCCCTCAACTTAGAATTGGATAGGTTAAGTGACAAATACAAATGTGGACCTGTCTTTTCCCCAGATTGGTAGGAGTTTTCCCTTTTTGTCTCAGTTCTCTATTTTTTTTGATACACAGACTATGAATATTCTGAATCTGCTCTTTAATATATCACAGCATTTCACAGCATTCCAAGACTGCAGATGCAATCACCTGTAAACAATTAATCAAAAATGAAAACCCAATTTCACACAAATCTTATCTGCAAATATAAAATACATTTTTAATGTTCTGTTTTGTCTCACTTTTTGGTTTATCAAGAGCTCCAAAATACTTTCAGATGTAAGAATCTGCACTACATTTTTCATTTTAAAATCTGGAGAGAAATTATGAAAAGTAAGATATATTTGTGACCATATTCCCACCTGCAATACTGCATAAAACTTTCCAAATGTTGAAAAACAAGACAGTCGGTACCTTTTTTTGTTCTTAAATCTGTGTTGACTGCTGAGAATTTTATCAGGGATGGATGTGAAGAATGATTAGACTGAAAAGCTTCATGGTTTCCACCCATGGACTGAAAAGAAATAAAGCAAAGAGGCTCATTATTTCTCTTCCCACATCCATCATAGTGGTTACTGTATTCTGAAAATCAGACAGCCATGCCAAAATATGAAGTTTCTTTTTTTTAACCCCTGCCCATATTATATGAGATTTTATGTCATCCTAGAATAAGACTAAAAAGAACCAATGCAAATAAATTGTTCATTATAAAGACTACAAGAATAAATTTTACTGTGAAATTAGTAATTTTTAAAATTTTTTTTATGAAAAAATGAGCAGACAGAATATCAAAGGCCATAGAAAGCAATGTGAAAGCACATGGGGAAGCTCAGAACAAAATATTAAAGAGAAGTAATTTTATTTGAAAACAAAAATCTCAAAATGAAGCATTGCACTTAGAAGTGACACTTCTGAAAAAACTTAAACCCCATGATTTGATCTGGAACTGCTGTAGACAATTTTTAGTGGAACTAGAATGATTATGTGCTTTTCTTTAAATTAACAAGTTAAAATTATTAATTTGAAAAATGTCAACATTGTGTAGGCACTTCTATCACTGAGTCCTTATCTCTAAATGTGGAAGCACACCCACCTTCACTACTATGTGTGTGCTTTCCTTCTTCACCTCCCATAGGGCGAGCTCTCCTGCACTATCTGAAAGTAAATATTAGTTAAGTTTATGAGGCTGTTTATTTCATGGTAACTTGTGAATGATTAGTCAATGAAAAATCACTGCCTAGAGAAAGCAGATGACTGTTGAATGAGTTGAAAAACTGTAGTCAGAAAAGTCTAATACATCTAGTAGTCAAAAGAGTAATGGCCAAAACCCTGTTCTCCACATTCTTGAAATTTACCCCATGTTCCATCTCGCAGACACTGTGCCCCACATTTATACAGGCACATGAACACACAGATTTTTCTTGCTGAGTTGTGAATTCAGGTATTTTCTACCTTGTGTTATATAAATCTAGAAAACCTAATCTTCACTGTCTACTGTGGTAAGTCCAAGTTACTTAAAATACGAGCTCCATATACTGCCTGAATTCTCTTATAAATTTTCTGGTGCTGGAAAACATCTGGAGATACTTCTTGTATTGCAATTAGAATAAACAAGTTTGTTCTAAATTTAAAAAATTAAATAGAATGTACTTCCTGAGATTATATGAAAAATGCAGAGCTATGTGTAAAAAAAAAAAAAAAAAAAGAAGCCATAAAACACTAGTACATAACTGTGCTTCAATTTTAAAATACTTATTTACCAGTCCCATGCTTCATGAGCTAGAATCGTGTCGGGTGAACACTCAAAAGCAGCTCTGCAGAAACTTCTGAAGCTAGCAAGTTAGAAGTCTGCAGCTACTGACCAATAATTTGACAGTTACTGTTGTACCATATTTGCAAAGCAAAACTTTGAAAAAGCAGGTGAGTCTGTTCCAGTTTCTGCTTGTGATGATTATACCACTCCACAGTTTGAGTCCAAAGTGTGACATGCTTTACAGACCAATTAGTGATTTGTCAAAAAGTGTTTTTCCAAATGTATCAAATATAATGTACTCATTCCATAGGTATAGACACTGAGGAACACAGCAGCTAAGACTAAATTTTATAAGCACGTGTTTATAAACAATTTCATTTTTTCATTTGTTAACTGAAAGAAAAATTCTAGTTCACTCATCTGTCCAGTAGTTTGACTTGGACAAGTAGTTTAACTTGTATTTTGAACAAGGGATTTAATGCTTTACATACTCCTTGAAGGAGTGCAAAAACATGTTTCCTTCATGGCGTGAAATTTATTTCCAGGGAGAGTGAATTTAGTGAGGCCAGGGCTACAGTCTCTGTCCACTGGCTTGTACTCTTCTCATTCCAAAGTACAATGGGACATGAAATGTCCAAGGGCTCATGGTGTAGCAGGGGTCTAACCTTGTAGCACCAAAGTTTTGTTGTGGTCTTCCTTTTCTGTCCCTGGAGCCAGGGAGTTCTCTGGCTTAATTAAGCATACTATGGTCACATACAGGAGCTCCAAGCAGAAATCAATCTCTGTTGTCTTACACACATGTAAGAAAACATTGGTTTCCAGCCCTGCAGGTAGAGACAGCTTTTCATCTAAATAGGACTGTCTGCTCTGACAAGCCATGTGTTATAGTCCTACAAAGCCCATTTTGACTTTGCATGTGCCTTAGTCAATGTTTTGCACTCTGGGATCCCTCCACTGAAGAGATGCCTGCTGAAGAAATTGAGGTCGACTAAGATTTTAGTTTTAAATTCTCCTCCTCCTAGTGAGAGAACTGTAAATTACTTCTTTGCCATGTGGTGGAGCTGGTAGACAGCAGTTCCCAAATTTCATTTTTTTCACTGTGGTGGTTGTTGCTATGTTTGGAATCTTTTTTTTTTAACAGTTTTCACAACGATGTTTAGTCTGGTAAACTACCTATAAAACTTAATCTTTGCTTTTGTATTTATGTCATAAACCCTCAACACTGAGGAAAACTTCAAAGCTTGATTTTCGGAGTGAGAACTGCCAAGTCTGAAGGCAACTTTCCACACCAATGCTTAGTGACAACTCATCTATTATTCCATGAAGAGCAATGCCTCTGAAGGAATCTGTAGATCTCATTTTTCAGTTTCTAGATGACAGAGGAACTTCTAGACCACCACTGAGGACAGTCATCTAGAATAATGCACACAACATAGGTAGAGCTGGAAACACATCCCAGAAATAAAATATTGCATAGTGTTTCGTGTCTCAGGAAAAATCCTCATTTTCAGCACATGAGAAGGTTTCACAGATATCAAGTGGATTGATTGAATGTTGTACCCCATGCTCCTTGGTTCTTCAGTTCTGCTCAGCTTTGCAAGGCTCAGACCCAGGTGCTCACAGTGACTTAGGACCCAAACTCCTCCTGGATCTGTACAGTGTTTTGGAAAGTCCTTATAGGTTTCTGCCTGCAACTTTTTCTATAGATCTTTCCAAATCTGGTCCTAAATACATAAGAAGTACATCAGAGAGAAAAAGATCTTGTGGTTAAAATAGCACAGTATAATTCAGAATTACTAATTATATTCCGTGCATTCCCATTAACCATCTGTGTTGCCTAAAGCAAGTGGTGTAAATTCACTATGCCTCAGTTTACTCCTCTGTAACACCCACATAATATTTGCCTCTATTTTAGCACTCCATGTGCAAAAATTCATTTAAAATTCTCAGATAAAAAATACTTTGAAAGTATATGGTAGTATGGTCATTATTACTTTCAGTCTTCACCTCATGTTATTTTCTAGACTATTTATTATTTTACTCTTCTCACCTCTCAATACAGTAGTCAACTCTTTCATTCCTGTGAAACTGTATTTTAGAGCATTTCATAGAGGTGTTGGTGGCATATGGTCAAATTCCAGTATCTCCATTTTGCCAACTGAAATTCCCCCAATATTTTAACGTGGACCAAATATTTTTCTCCTCCTCTAATGTGTTCATCGAGGCTATCCACCAGGAAATACTCTTTGCATTTCATTTCTATGCATGTGTGCAGTAGTGAACCAAGTTTATGTTTCTGACTGTTTTGACTACGAAGTATTGTGAATTATTTGGGGAAATGCAAGACAAAATTAATAATACTGACACTGTGTATAAAATACCAGGGTTTGAAACCACATTTGTGAATAACTGTTTTATTTCAGGTTTCTCATGGGCTAGTCCTTGCACATTAAAAGAAGACTTATATCCTGTCCAATCTCAACTGTGTGTTTTAAATTATGGAATGAAACAGAAATTCACCTATTTCTTTTCCTTTCCTGCATTCCCATAGTTTGAAAATAGTCCCATTTGTTAAAAAACAAGACACTGTGCAGTTTATAATGTGGATTGACTCAAACAACGAGAATCTTTTGGATGCTAGATTTGTTTGGGCTATTACAGAATGCTCTTTCAAAGCTTATTAAGATGAGTACACACAGCTATGTTAACTTTTAATGGGTCACTTAAATTTTTGTGTCTGGAGATCAGCAGGGTACTTACTTACTTTTCAAAATCCCTAGACAAAACCATACCACAAAACCCAGCAACTCTCCGTGTCTAATTGTGGTCAGTTGAAAGATAAATGATGACAGCAAAATTCAGATTTAAAACTGAAGTTTGAGTTTGAACTATCAAGGAGTTCATTCGGGTCTGGAAGTACTAGCTGATCTCATGTTTACATAAACTGCAATGACAAAGTATATCTGTGGATTAAAGAATGAGGGCCAGATTTGCAGCTAGTGCAAATTGCGGTAGGTCCAGTGAACCCAACAGAAATAAACTGATTTATGCCTCTTATAACAAAGACATTTTTTGCAGTATTTGTTTAGAAGAAAAAAACAGCAACAACAAAACTTTCTAAACTCTTCACATATGCATTTTCATCGACTCAATTGTAGCACAAATGTTTAAAAACTGTGGATAGTAGCTTCAAGGTCACCTTCAAAAATGTGTTTATTGTATATGAATCAACCATGTGTAAAATGAGGACATATTCTTACTGTATAAGAACACATTGCAGTAAGCTGCACATTGCTCTACCCCCTTTGATGTATATTTAAATGGCTTCATCCCAACATGACCTTGAAAGGTTAATTTAAAACAAGACTTGTTTTTTTTTTTTTCTATTTGCTTTTAAAAAAGGGTTTATGTAGGACATGTTGTTCACTAGATGTTAAATCTCATCTTACAAGGGTGTTCTGGAATGTGTTGGAATAAATCTCAACAGTCATATTCCCTGAATAAGAGCTAAATGTTTGTGAATGCAATAGGAGGTATAGCTCAAAATCTTTCATGACTAGAAAAAGCAGCGTTATTTTAAGACTCAAATACTTAGTGTTTTCCTGTTTTCTCTCGGCATTGTATCAGTAGGTGCATTCTTTAAAAGCAACCACATCTTGGTTTCTTTAGTCTGCAGAAACCCCATCTGTACATGCTTCTGACAGAAAACAGATTCTGCACGGTGGAATCCACTGGAGCAACGTATCTGCAGCTCGTTTGTGCATGTTCTCCACCTCATTTACATATAAATTACATAACCTATGGCGTAGGGACCGCTTTGTCCCCTCAACGGGGAAGTTGTTCTAGGAAAAGGGGGCGCAGTGGTGAAAGCTGCCCCTGCCCCATCCTCAGCCTGGGAAGGCGCGGGGTGCCTGTCAGCCCCCGTGGTGGGGTGGGCAAGGTCTGCAGGAGCAGGCTCGGCACGAGCTCAGCAGGCAGCAGCGCCCATCCGGGGTTCTCCCTAGGAGGTGTGGGCTGATGGCTGGTGCCGGAGGTGGACAGGGGTACAGCCTGGCTGGGAAGGCAGCAGCCACCGCCCGCTGTTGTTCAGGCATGAATTCCTCAGCTGGCATGGTTGCCCTAAAGCCCTTTATATCTGTTTGATCCCCACCTCTCTTCTTAGCTTTAAAAGTACTTCCTTGAGTGGTGTAATCATGGGGCAATTTTCCCCTCATGCCAAGTTTAGATATTGTATATACTACTTATATGTTGACTTGGGTGACACTGTTTCCCAGTTCCCAGCAAGATAGGGATCAGACCACCTCTGTGCAGCTCAAAGACCAAAGCGTTGCACCAGACAGCACGAGATTTCTTCAGAACATTTTGGAAGTGGAAATTGAAGTCATTTGAGGATTAGCATTTTGTTAGATGGGGAGATGAACCCCAAAACACAACATCCTAAAATTGCTCAGCTGTTGTTCATCGCTGAAGGTTGGAAGGCAGAGATTGCAATCTGTTCCTGCTCTATCCGCCCGCTGTACGGTTTGCAGAACAACAGGCAAGACAGGTCAGCACTGGCCCCCCTTTTCTCTGTCTGTGTAACATGGTATTAGTGAAAGAAAGCAAAAAGGTTTGAAATCCTACTTGAAGCGGATACTGGTTACTTAAGTCAGCATTATGTTCAGTAACAACAGACACAGCTGTCTTGACCACACACAGACCATTTTAGCAATTGCCAAAGTGCAACACTCGTTATGCAGCCAAGTCTTAAATTATGGTAAGCAATGAAATAATCAAAGATTTTTTAAAAGAAAGCACATCAGTACCATTAATATGAAATTTGCCTTTCAGATAATTCTTGACTTGTAACAAATGTACATTTGCCAGTTTGGTGAGCAACAAGATACAGAAAGTAAAAATTACTTCATAAAAGTAAGCTAGCCAGGATTTTATGTGAACGGGACTTAATGACTATGGAATTATAATTTCTAAGTGCATGCAATTATTAAAATAGAAACAGACACACAGCCTTCTGCTTTGTGTAGCTTTTCACTTTTTTTTTTTTTAATCAAATTTGCAATGAAAACCCGTACCAATCACAAGGCTTGGATGGACAACAAATTTAGGCTTCAATTCAGCAGAGAACTTGAGCATGATTCTGTGTGTGTATAATTGAGCATGGACTTAAGATCATTTTGAGCATGGACTTAAGATCATTGCTGAGTTTGAGTCTTAAGAAAGGTACACAGACCTTTTCAGGGAATTTTTACATTTTCAAATATTTTCAGTTGGGCAAGGAAAGGGAGAATTTGGATTTGCCCAGACTGCTTCAGTTACATTAGTTTTGCCATGTAGACTTTGAGGGTGAGAGAAATTTATTTACCAGGTTCCTTCTACTTACAACTGTAATAACAATTTCTTGTTGGCCTTCAAAAAATTCAATCAGTCCTGGAGATAAAATGAAGACTAAAAAAGATAAAATGTGACACAAGGCCACATCACTACCAAAAAAAATGAATGAATGAGAGAATTACAGTTCAATGATTTCACAGAAGAACATGAAAACTGTGTGCTATTAAACCTCGTTAAAGCAACCTGGAAGCATGCAAGACCCTAACTGCTTCTCTAAATCTGATTTCCCTCTCCCTGTAGCCCTTAACTATTCTCTCCTTCAAGGTAGATCCAGAACCTACATGGCATCAAAGGATGGCATCAAATCTCTGTCAACATATGAAGATAGTGTAACTTCTGCTTCACTTCTGTACCGTTAACAGGAAGTCCATCCCCTGTTCCTACCCGCATGCCTGCTCTACTCTTATCTGTCAATGTTAAGCACAAAGCATGGTCTAACAGCCCACGGGGGAAAGCATGCTTCACCAAGATGGGTCAAGTTTAGCTTCTTCCTGCAGCCACTGCAAGAAATGAAAATGCAGCAAAGGAATAGCTCATATTTTGAGGTCAGTAGTTTTCCCCCTGTCATTTGTGACTTCCCGTGGGTAGCAGCACAGTGCAGGGATTAAGAGGATGGCAGCAGTAGACAGACTTCAGCTGCCTCACAAATGATGCCTTGGCTTGGGACTATCTAAGAAGAAAAAATTACATGCTTTTGCAGCGACATGAACTGGGTTATGGATGAACTCCTCCTTTTTGACCACAGAGATCAGCTATAGGTGCTTCTTACATGGTGGATGGTACCGTATCAGCATTGCTGGGGACCAACAAAATCAAAGAGTTTATTATCTTCTCTGTAGCCCTGCTCACCTTAAAAAGTCACTCCTCACTGCCATTTCCTTCTTTCATTACCTTTTAAAATCTATAGTTAATTTCTATGATTGCTTGCCCCCCATAGTAGATTTACTTCTTTTCTAAATAAAATTTTCTTTAGTGACAGTAGCACAAAACACAGCATTCCATCAATACTGGGAAAAAAAATAGATCCTTTATATGTTGCTTACAACTATTGAAAAACTGCAGAAGAAAACAATACATGTCATCACAATGTGCCTGTACCTACAAAAAGTCCTTAAAAAAATACTGAATATTTTGTATTGTGACAATTGCTACTGTAATAACTGTTTTTCCATTTGTAACGAATTAGTTATGAAAAATTACAGAACTTGTTAGTAGGTGGTGGCTTGCTGACACTTTTGGGTGCAGGTTTTATTTTTCCTAAGATATGCATATTTGCTTATGCTGGTTTTGGCTGGGATAGAGTTAATTTTCTTCATACTAGCCAGTAAGGTGCCATGGTTTGGATTTGTGCTGAAAACTGTGTTGATAATAGAGATGTTTTTGTTGCTGCTGAGCAGTGCTTACACAGAGTCACGGCCTTTTCTGCCTCTTACCCCACCCCACTAGGGAATGGGCTGGGGGTGCACAAGAAGCTGGGAGGGGACACAGCAATGACAGCTGATGCCAACTGACCAAAGGGGTATTCCATACCATATAATGTCATGCACAGCATATAAAGCTGGGGAAAGAAGGAGGAAGGGGGGGAGCACTTAGAATGATGTCATTTACCTTCCCAAATAACCATTATGTATGATGGACCCCTGCTTTCCTCGACATGGCTGAACACCTGCCTGGTGATGGGAAGTAGTGAAAGAATTCCTTGTTCTGTTTGTGCACATGCCTTCTGCTTTACCTCTTAAGCTGTCTTTATCTCTACACACAAGTTTTCTCACTTTTACCCTTCTGATTCTCTCTCCCATCCCACTTGGGGGGAGTGAGCAAGCAGCTCTGTGGTACTTAGTTGCTGACTGGGGATAAACCATGACGTTGCAGCAAGTATGGTCAGCCCTGAGTAATCTGAGACATGATCCACTCTCCTGAGGGAGACAGCAGAAAAGAGAGCAAAGTCCAGGAAATAACACATTCAAAAGACAAACACAACCTTCTATTTTCCCATACTTTCCAGTGAGCAATGATCATAGAACAGATCCCGCCTGATGTAGCACAATGAATGTCAGCAATGGATTTCCAAATCAGAGATATCTGGGGAAGAGTGTCCAGGGTTCAGTGCATGTTGCCTTCCAGTAGAGCCGTCTCAAGTGTATTCCAACCCTCAGCATTGCAGGCTGTAAAACCTAGAGCAAAACAGACCAAGACCAAGTTATTTCAGAATATGATTTTAGCAGTGCAGTGGTAGCTTACACTGTGGCTTTTCAATGACAACTGGACCTGAATACATGGACAGGCTTAGGAGGAAACTTCTTAAGACACATGGTCTGTACAATTCCACCTTTGGGAGACACTGCCCAGGCGTGTGCATTTGAACAAATGCTGGGCATTGTGCTTTGAAGTTTCCTTTGTCCCAGGAGGCTGCAGCAGGATCTCTGTTGAGAGGCTGTCTGGGATGCCTCCAGGGCATGCACTGTTTACTTTCCCATGGTGGCACTGAGACCCCAAAGTATGGCAACCCTGAGGCCATTGCACCATTGCTAAGCCCATCGACTCCCCTGTACCTTCATTACACTTTCTTCTCAGCCCACTTATGTGGTGTAAGTTTGCTGATTGGTTTTTCAAGGATGTTTGTTGGTGGAAGTAAACCAAGAAAAATGTTGCAGTTTTCATTAAGCAATAACTCATGGCTTTATTTACTACAGGAAATTTTTCAAGTAGACAAAATCGTACTTTTAGGTACATTTCATTGCCTGACATTACATTACAGGACCCTGCATTCCCTAAGACCCTTAATCTCTCCCCACTTTTTGCATGCTGCCTTCTTCTCCAGAACATGGGAGTCTAACTCTGTCTCTTTTCTTCAATTCACTCCCTAAAGGAGCCAGTTAGGGACCCTGTCAAAAAATAAACAAATAAGTTCTACTCTCATTTGTCAAGCAAGTTCCTGTTCCACCTCAACATGCAACAAAATCCAGATGATCTGTTGCATAGAACCTTAACTGGTTTGGTTCAGACTTGCAAAGTAAGTTTGCCCTGAACTCCAGCCAACTGTGAGTCCATTGGTGGCTTCCATGTGAAGTGCACAGTATCAAACAGAACTCACAAATTACTTGCAGCTTTCTGCATAATTGAATTTCTGCACACTTCTCCAGAAAAAAACATGAAGAGGTTTTTCTGATTTTTCCCTGACTTAGAAGAGCTGATAAAATACAGAGCACTCACATTAAAAACAGGGAGAATACTTAGCTATCATTGTGTGGAAAGCTACTGTGGGCCCTACAGGAGCTCAAAAAAGGGAGAGGATTGTGGAGACACCAACACAGACTGGGACAACTGCTGTCATCAACAGGAAGAAGTTGAAGACAACTGGTCAGGATTCTGGGAGGTACAGATGGGGGTAAAAGCACTGGTGCCTAGAAGAGAAAAGAGTCTCCATCAGGGAGGAGGATGGTGCAGTGCCCTTGGGAAGGTATTGCAGGGACTGAAGGGAGCTGCTGCTGGAGAGGGAGAGGATCAGGAGCAGCCTGCAGGCATCAGAGGAACAGGTTGGTATGAAGATGATGCAGTTAGTATGGCTTGTCTCTGAAAGAAAATTTGTTGCTTACTCACTCTTGAAATTATCCCTTACTCCATATTTTTTCAGCCTGCATGTAGGAATTGAGCCCTGCCATTTTAAATTAGAGGCAGTTACGTGAGCATCACAGGTGTAACGTAAGGATTTCAGTGGCAATACCTTGGTGATTCTTTGACGTGTACTTCAAGACCACTCAGGACAGGATTTAGTTTCTTCATGAGTCAAATGGCCTACAGGTGTAAACAGTCACAGTCACACTCACTGCGGTAGGAGTTGGTATATTTATATCAGTGGGGAATTTCCTTCCATTTAGTGAGACTTTAAATAAAATAAAAGCCCAAAATAAAACACAACTTTTTCTCTTCTTTTTCATCAGTTTCTAACATAAAATTATTTCCTCCTCTGCTGTAGTATTTTAAAACCAGAACAAAGAGCCGGTGAGAGTAAGCACAGCTATGTGCTAATTTATAACTGCTCAGAGTAAAAGGCAGCTCCAGCTGAAAGTAGCTTCAAAAAAATTGCGCCTCCTGTAAATTAGGGTAAGGGAACTGATCACTGAAGGTAAACAGGTGATGAAATACTTCATTAGTACCTCATTTGTAATTTATGTCTGCTGAAGTAGTTGACAAAGAATCAAAACGTAAGTGGAAGATTTCTCAGAAGTGCAGCCTTTGAGGTCACTGAAGTGGATTAATTATAACCTCGTGTAAAGCACAGCCTGTCTCTGTGTCAATTACCAGTATTTGATAACTGAAATTATGTCAAGCTCTGTTCTTCTTCAAGATGCAGCCACACACTTTAAAATCATTATGACTGTATGCATGAGCTTCACATAGCTAATGAGTTCAGCTCATTTATTAAAGTACATTTTGACTTAGCAGATAGTAGTGGAGATTCAGAGGGGAGTGGGTGGCAAGGGATCCAGTTCTGCAAAAATAAACGCCTTTCCTTATCCCCACTCCCAATCCTGTGAGGGAGAAACAGATGTAGTTCACTTGCCAAAGAATCATTTAAATGTAGGAGAAAGAGTTGAGGGAGTCAACTGCTATTAAATATGACCTGCTTCTAATGGCTATCAGAGCTCCAATTTTTAAGTGAAAAAGCTGGGCTTAATGGACTACCTGCTGTTCATATTCATAATAGCAAAATGACTGATAATGTACCTCTATCACATCTTGGGATTTTCTTTCCTCCATTCCTCCCTTTTTCACACTCTTCTTTGGATCTGCACAAGTACAGGGTAGGGTTCGATAGCATCTGTTCATATGTTATCAAAACCTACCACATGCTCTTTGGTGAGTAACTCTATCTCGCTGGGGCTCTGCAATCTGCTGCCGGTGCAGCAGGCAGGCAGGGAACGCTCCCTGCATCCTGACCCGTGGCAGCACTCCCTGCACACAGGGAGCAAACTTTGACACCAACGGCTTTGGGTTCGGTTCGGTTTTCTGATGTAAAAGGCAGTTAATGCCCTGGGTTGGCACCAGTGAACCGATGGCTAGGACACCAATGTTGAGGCGTAACAGTTCACGTGCACCTTACGCTCAGCGTAGCTGCTGTGCCAGGGCCCGCGAGCAGCCATAGCTGGTGCCGCAGACTCCCACCTCGGGGAGAAATGAGGCCAGATCTTGGCTGTGCTTTCAAACAGAAAGGCTCCAGCTTCAGCTGGGGTCAGACTTTGATCAGAGGCTAAGGAACAGTGCCTGGTCTAGTGAGATATTCTTTCACCATTCCCTGATGTCACCTGAAGTATCTCAGTTGTGAATGTCTCTTACTGAAGTAACTAGTAACATATGATCCTGTTGTGTAGGTAATTCCTTATTATTTTTGCTCAGTCTGGGGTCAGACAGTGTTTTCAATGGAATCTTGCATTTATCATGGTTGTAACTTTATACAGAGCCATATAAAAAAAGGAAAGCAACAAGCTAATTCTTTGAGGTGGACAGTCAGAAGTTTTTCTTCTAAAGAACAAATTTCTTTTTAAGATTAACAACATGTGGTGTTAAGGTTTAAAGTACAAATTTTAGTTTGTCAGTGCAACTCATCATTCCTTATTACACATTGTGAAATCATTTTAAGATTCCTTTTGCATCTTTAAGCCAAAAGAATATCTGAAAACCACCCAAGACCTCTACTACAGAGCACAGAGTAAGTATACAGCTGTGACTTAAACCATAGATGTCTAAGCTGAACCTCATGAAAATAATTGAGGAAAAGATTTATTTGTGTCTCTGTTTAATAATACTCTCTTTTCCAATGGAACTGATCACTTCAATTTTCATCAGGCTGTTGTTTATATCTTTAGTACCAGGATAATACGGTTAATTTTAGAAACACCTAAATGGATTAGGTATGTGGAGAGATAGTCTGAGCAGAGTATTCACCACAGGGTGGCTTTCTGGCCCTACTGAAATCAGCAAAAGTTATGGCATTTATGTCAATGCATATGGGATTTCAAATTTCATATTTTAACCTCCACTGTTTCAGGGAAAATATTTTATTGAATAAACAGCCAGAATGTTGAAACAATCCCTCCCTAAATATTTTGCAGCAATAATGACAGTGATTTCTCCATGGCATCAATCAAACTGGACCTCTTAAAAATACTCATTTCAATATAAGTAAGTAAAAATGTGCTACAGATTGGAAATGAGGGAAGAGAGCTGGTATGAAGGATATTATAAGCTATGTCTAGACTTACCTGCTAGGAAAAATGATGGCTTCTGTCCAGCCCACACTTCTAGTGTTCTTTTCTGTGAAAACCAGATTGTGGGAAGGTGGGAGGGAAAAAGGAGGGACAGCTGGTGCATGCCTGTGTTTTGTCCCAGTAGGGAGCTGGGATGTGAGAATATGCAACTGGAAAGTGGGTAATTCTCCTCACATCCCTTATCCAGATACAGCTAAGTGCCCATAGTGACCAAGGAAATGGCTTTTTCATAGGAATTCAAGAGTGCTTCCATTTTTTCCACTCATTTGGTTAAATATAGCTTTGTAGATTCAGACTTTTCAAGAAGCTGGGCAATACATGGGATTATTTCCTTGTGTTCCACCACTTTAATGGTATATTTGAGATGAGCTTAATAATTCTGATGACTCAAAGCCAGGCTTTTACAAAGGTGCAGGAACAGATTTGCAAACTCCTTGTGTACCCAAATGAGCTCCTATATGGCACCAAATTAATGTGCACACTGAAAATCAATCAATCAATAAATAAATAAATAAAAAGAATCCCACCATCTCCCGGTTTGAATTCTGCCACTCTGAGCTCAGAGTTTCAATAAAATGTCAACGTCAAAAGTTTTGATGACTTGCAAAAAAAGGTTTCATGATGAAACCTGAACCAGACACTGATTAAGAAATGCAGACAGAATGAATTGATTTTTCTAGGCGGCTGTTCATTCTTGCTGTCCCTTTTAACAGATATTTATCCATGGCTGGTAGGAATTTGTGTACCTCCAGAAAAGGTGTGTGGCTGCACCAGCCTGGAGAAGGGCGAGACAGCTGGCCCCACGGGACGGGTCGGGCAGAAGCAGATGGCCCTGAGCGGCCGGGCTGGCGTGGGGACAGATGGCAACACGGGACAGCTCGGGAAGGGGGACATATGGCAACATAGGATTGGCAGGAGCACAAGTCCTTACGCTGGTCCCAATTACAGGCCTGGTGGGTCTGGATTCGCCTGGGAGAAGGTAAAAGGGCTTTTACATCCTCTTGTCCCTCCTCAGACACAGGCAGGGATGCCATGGACCGCAGGGTGTGGCTGTGGCTGTGTGCTGTACAGTCCGGGCAGGGATGTCAGCCACTGCAGACTGCTGAGCATTTCCGAATATTTTTTCTGGTGTTATTGCAGCATCTAACAAGTTTTCACCATTCTTAGACACACTTATATGTTTTGATTTTCAGCAGCACATGCTTCATCAGAGGTAGAAAAGGATAAAAGGCAACATGTGCACCACTGAGATTTAATGGGCTGATTCAGCATGCTGTTATGTCCTTTGAGACACAGAAGACAAATGAATTTGCCTGTTCATCATCTTAGAGAGCTGACACATAATAAGTATCAAAAAGACTTAACACACAGAAAAACATAAAAACATGTAATCCCATAAGATATCCATTATATATTCCTTCCCCCACTTTCCTTATTTTTGTGATGGTAAAGACAGTAACCAAGAAATTTGTTTCAGTTCTGAAGGAGCTTTTTAGGCATAAATGTTTTTTCACCGCTAACCACTAACTACCACATTGCACATGTAGAGCATAATTAAGAAGAATAATAAATTAGGGCTTGGATGTCTTCCCATGACATTTTGAATATAGGAGGCAAAATTAAAAAGCTTAACGTGCTGAACATTATGGAATGTGCTTATATACACGAGCTTAATATTTGTCAACATACCTCCTGTATTTCTTTGACTTAATACAAGCTGTCCACCCAGAAATGACATCTTTTGGGAATATTTTAAATAGATGCAGGGGAAGTCATTTAGTTTGGTCACATTAAACTGCCAAAGGACTCCATAGATAGCGCATACAACACAGTCTGCTTCCCCGGTGAGAACAGGATGAGATTTTTTATAGAGAACATTAAGTGTATTGAGCAAATTGCCTTCACCATATTACACTGTAGCTTTTACAACTATTGTCATTACATTTTTCACTTTTCCAGCATACTTCATCATCTCTTTCATCACCTCTTTTATTGAAAACACTATTAACAGAGCAACATCCGTTACAGAGGTATAGGAATTAACGTGCAGTATTTGTGATCTCTGGACACTGAACATAACAGATTTCATGATCATATTCCTGAAAATAGTTTTCTGGCCATGGACAAGAGTATGCAATCACATAATAGTATAGTCTTGTTAAAAGGATTAATTTCCTTTTTTTTGGGAGGAGGGGAAAGAAGTGGTGATAAAGTTAAAAATGATACTTCAGGTTTGGGAAGAGATTTCATTTATTCTAAAAGAGAATAACCTAAACTGTGAAATGCATATACAGATGTAGATCTGGACTCTTCCAAAAATGCAGTAGTGTTCAGAAATGGATTTTTGTGATCTTAATGCTAGATAGGGAATCACTATCAAGATGCAGATTTGCACTGTGAAATCCGTCTGAAGATTTTACTTTCAGAAAGAGGAGTTGCACAGTTACTATAAAGAACTACTTTATCCTTTCAGGAGATACAAAGGGTTTTATAATGCAGTTTTTGTAATAAGTGTATATTACACAGTGACATCCTTGAAAGACTAAAAGTTAATCTTGCTGCATGTGCTTTGCATACCACTGTGGTTAATACGTCTGGGTTTCCTGGCACCAAAAATACACAGAAAATCTCCTATATATATCAATCAACAGAGTGATTTTATCTGATACTGAGATGATGCATATCTGTATGAGTATTCGATTATCTTTCTTTATCAGATTGTTATCCAGACACTGAAAGGTCAGAGTCTCAACTGATGTGTGTTGGGATAGTGGCTACATGTGTAGCTATGCTGACTGATATCCACTGATGACTCCACTGAAGATTTACGTTTGCTAATTATTTTGTGTAATATAATTATGTTTCTTTAAATGGGTGCATTCGTGTTTCCTTCATTTCCCATAGGTTTCCACTAAGGTCTCTCCAAACTCAGAATATGATTTTTTTCCCCCTTTTATGCAGGAATATTTTCCTATAGTTTGGGAAGATTATCCTTGTATTTCATAGCTGTGGAATGTCTCTTATTGTAACTGTCCTACTTGTTACACATCTATGTATTCTGCTCCATTCGAGTGACCTTTGGATGATACCAAGAAGTTATAGAGCTAATAAGGTAGAAATCCCTCTGTAGAAACATCCTGAATCATTTTCCTGTGGGAAGAGGTCTTCTCCACCTGCAAACTTGATAGGATGTTTGTTGCCTCAGGAAAATGGCTGAGAAGATCCACAATTTATTTTGGTAGTTTGAGGCAACATTCTGTCCACTGCACTCAAAAGGCCCAAAATCCACAAAATATAAGAATGAAAATAAATGTTTTCATAAGCAAAGCACCATGGTTAGTCATGATGCTTCCAATTTGCAACATCCCAGAAAGATGAATGACCTTGCTTATATTTGTTATTTTAGTTTTTCTAAGGGATGTATGATGAATGAGATTTTCCAAATATATTCATGAATAATAATGTCATTTTAATGATATTGCATCTTTGCATACAGCAGATGATTACAAAGAATGCCAATGGGGACTGATAACCAGGTCCTGTAATTGAAATCATGTCTAGAAGAAATGCTATAACGTGGCTTTGCACATTTCAGGACTACCCAGAAACCAATATCACTCCTGAAAATGGTAGACTGCCTACAGCTATCATCGCAGCTATTTCTGAGTAATGGTAATAGCTCTGGAATGACATCTGACTTGAAGCAGTCAGGTATTAAAATACCAGACAAGCACGGCTGCCCGTACCTGACTGTACTACAGGAGCAGTGATCTGTGGCAAACTGCCATGGTAATATGTCCCTTTAAGATGTAACCTCTCCAAAAGGCAAAAGTTCAAGTAGGTAAGGTCTATTCTCTCATATCCAGCTTTAACAGGGGTTTCTATGTTTTTTTCCTTTTCTTTTACTGATTGCATAAGTAATGGTAAATTACTGGAAACAGGAATGTAAGAAAAAATATACAAATTCTATTCAGAGCATCTGTGAAGTAAATATGAACTCCCCCAAAACCTGATGTTATGTGTTTCTTAGATTGGAAGAAGTGTAGATTAAAGCTGAAAGCTTGACTTCCTTGAAAACAATGATCAAAATCCTACTGACATTGTTACATTCAGTCTGTTCTGTCTTCTCACTCCTGTGTAACTACTGAGCTTCTTTCTGGGTCTATTCCTTTTTTTAAAAATAATGGAAATAACTTAGATGAAATTAAATCTTCATTTTCTTTGGCATAATCCACGAGCCTCAGGAATAGCTGATGAAATATCCTTGCATTTTTAACCAATTTTACTAACCCAGTCAACACCATAATTACACTCAGAATCCCTTAGGCCTAATTTGAGTGTAAGGAAAAGCTACTGTGCTATTGTTAAACTCCTTGGGTTTAATTTTTTACCAGCCAATAATTACAAAACACAGGAAATGACATGGTGAATGATGGAACTATTTTGAAGTGCAAATTTATGAAGCAGCTGCAGCAAATAAAGTGGTAATTTAATTAGGCTTATGTCCTAAAGCTGAGGTGTAGTGAAGAACATTTCTGAGATACAAGCTAATTCAAATCTGGAATAGTAATCCCACATTTAGTAATTTCAGTGCTATAGCTCAGTTAATTACAGCATATTAGCAAAATAATGAGATAATTAATCTTCAAATGCAGTTCTTGTCTACATGCATATTACAGAAGAATTTGACTTATCCTTTCTTTGTATGTTTTTCCAAGAACAAGTTATGACTAATTTAACCTAGAGAAACCCTTCCTCATCAAAATACCTAGATTCTTTTCTTTTCCAAACCTATCAGGTTTCGGACAACTCATTCTTTGTTTAAACAAGAAAATACTTTCATAATAGAATCTGTAAGAAGAATCTCAAAAGGTATTAAATTCATTTTATTTGTCAATTAAAGACTATTTCATCTACTGCTTTTGCTTTTATTATTAGACTATATGGACAAGCCACTTAATCTGTGCTACTCCAGTTTTACTTGCAGTACAGTGGTTTCTAATTGCACTTTGCAAACACGTAGACAAGTAGACTTGCAAACAAGTAGACAGCTGTTGGCACGCTGCATGCAATGCATTTTATACATTATTATCAGAAAATAAGACCTTCTCAGAAATGTCAATAGTCATAACTTTAGCAGATTTCTCAATAAAGTATTTAGTTTCTATT
>NW_010228726.1:127835-144549 GCF_000690775.1 Eurypyga helias
TATTAATTTTATATTTTGTACCTTCTGTTTTGTCCACAGAACACTCAGTATAACCTTAAATATATACATACTTTTTATTTCTTCTTGTATGTATACTCAGCTACAAAAGGCAACCATTGTATGACAGGTGTGTTTCCATATTTTCACACCACATCCAAAATTCTCTGCATTTTTGGAGGTCCTTTCTATTGTATTTGGTTCATTCCCCATTTGCTTCTTCTTATTCACTTACCTTGCAAGTCTGTATCGGTTTGCTTCAACTGATTTTATGACTGCCATCAACTATTTTGGGTTTTCAACATTTAATGCTTCCTGTTACTTTTATCATTGGATATAACAGAACCAGGTTTTCACATCCTGCCTTAGTTCCACAGGCTGTTTCACCTGGTCCATAACCTACAAGCCTTAGGAATAGCTGACGAAATATCCTTGCATTTTTAACCAATTTTACTAACCCAGTCAACACCATAATTACACTCAGAATCCCTTAGGCCTAATTTGAGTGTAAGGAAATGATGAGTAGGCTTTTGCATGCTGGGCCCATAGTCACAAATATCACATATAAATGAATTTTTTTTAGTGTCACAAAGGCTAACATTTTAAATAACTGTATAAAACAGATTTTATCCTCCATGGTAGGTGAGAAAATATGTAATGCTGGCAAAATAAAAGAGGAAGGAATACACCATCTGGGAAAGAGCAAGACTTTGTATCTCTTGTTCCATCTTTTGCATTTGGTTGAGTCCTCTTTGAGGAACAGATGAGATATACTGGTCCTAAAAACGATGGCCCAAATTCAACAGACTTGAAACTATGTGCTTCCTCTCTAATAATAGGCAATGGCTCAGGGAGCATGTGGCTTTAAATCATTTTACCTAAATGAGAGTTGCATAGTGTTTGTCTCATGTAATTGTTGGCTTTGAAAAGTCAACAGGAGAACTGCTATCTGTAGAAAAAGACTAGTCCAAACAACCCAGATGTTTGTATTCAAATTGTACTTCACTGGAAATCTTGGAGAATGATAAAAACCCCTGTATCCCTCTTAAATATTCCTGTCTAACAATGCAGAGAGACATGAAAGAATATATATATACATGTATTTTAAGATGAGGGAGGAAGTGTGGTAAAATAAGAATGTTGACTGTTGTTTTTAATTGTACCCTTGTGGCCTGTGTCAGAGGAGACCTGGGTGGATCAAATGCTCTGTTGCTGCCACCTTATCTGTAAGTCCTCTCTTTGCTGAACAACCTACGTGAGTTCAGGCTTTGGGCGTAACTCAACATACAAGAGCTGTAGCTTTCCAGTGCAATGGAGAGATCAGGAGAATTAATTCCACCACATGCTGTGGTCTTCTCCTCTGGAGGAAGAAAGACTGAAACAAAAATCAGGGGTCAGTTAAACACATAACTTTCCAGATATTTAGAGTGTTTTGTTTTAGTTTTAATTTTAAGATTCAATAGCATTATTTTCCTAAGTTTCACATTTAAATTGGAGGGAATTTAATCCCCATGTTCATATTTGATTGTGACCATGTTTCATGATAGACAGAAGAATGTCTCCCATTTTATTCTGACTGTAGATGGTAATTTTTGCTCTGAAGCACTAACCTCAACAATGAAAATCTGGACCACAGTAACATCCAGAGGTCCAGAGCAAGAGAAGTTGTCATTACCCTCTTTAGATGGAGAAAGGATACACAAGATTCCATTTATCAGGAACAACAACAACAAAAATAAAATGGTCCTTCCCATTTGTTCACTTAATTAAAATGTGTGGTGATAGCCCCAGTACAAAAAATCAGGTCCCTTCTCAATCCTCATTTTCTGCCCCATGACAGCTGCTGGAGTGGGCAGAGGGAGCACAGGACTGCCTTAGCAAGCCTGCTAATCTTGATAATCTGAATTAGGAACAGCTATAAAACACGGTCACCTTCATGTGGTAAGTAGCTTTCTCCATGAAGTCTTTTCATGAAACCTGAAAATGGGAAACAGTAGCAGGAATTTTACTTTCCAACGTTCCTGCTGTTAAAAATCTTCTTACCTTCACACCTGCACCTTGCCCACACAGACCTATAGATTGATGGGGAAAAGTAGCTTTTTGAGGCCTTCTTTCCTTAGTTTATAGTTTAGAAATTGCAATGTGGGTTGTGGGAAGACCCAGTTAATCTCTCATGTCTCTCTGGTGGGCTGAGGCATCGTATGAGCACATTTAATTTATCACTTATCTAAAGCTTAGTGGTTGATTTTGATAAAGTGAAAGCAGTTAAGTTCAATACTGGAGTATTTTAGCCCTAAACCTAAAATTACTTCTCAGGGAAAAGCATCTCTTTATTTTTTATTTACTTACATCTTATGGGGTTTAAAATTCTTTTTTTCCATAATTTTGTTTCACCCAGAGCCTGCAGACACAACTGAGGAGGATTGCCTGTGGGATGTCACTGACACAGGGCATTAGCTGAGTGGTTTAAAATAACCCTCCCCCTCTGCAGCACCTTTTCCCACAAAGTCAACAAATATTTGAATCTCCTTTGCCCTCCCAGTAGAAGAGTCATCACATAGTAGAAGTATTTATTGTTGCATTTTGTTCTCCAGAGGTATGATAGTTATATGGGCAATATTTGGTGACTCCCCTCGGCAGGAGGAATTCCTAATTTGACTCTATAACCCTATAGTCCTCAGACAGGTGTCAAACTGTTGTAACTGAATCACAGGTTACAGTAATCCACTGGTTTTATGCAAAATTATTTGATTTCATAATACTGCATATCCTGCTAATACTGGAACTACATTTTCAATATAATCATACTATTATGCAAAGTGATTTTAGTAACAGGAAATACTTAATGTCATTTTTCTTCAATACAGTGCACCATCTTCATTATTAACTTTCCCTTAGAGATTTTTAATGTAATATTTTAAATATCTGGGGAGAGAGCCAATAGATGACTGAGATTTTCAAAACTGCCATCTGGTTTCCATTTAAAATATGAGGAGGGTCTCTAATCTGCTTTACACCAACTGTCCAGGACTTTTGTTCTTGGTCACTGAGGCAGCCAACTAGCAGAGAAAAATGTCTTATTAGAAAAGTGTTTACAAGAACCGTAAGGTTGTGTCCCTTAAATATATCCTCCCTCTCCAGCAGGAGCTTCTCAAAATGCCATAACCCTTTTTGCTTTACAGGTCTTTATACTCTGGGATAATTTTCAATTTTTCCTTCTCCCTTGCACCACACAACCAGTCTTTTGTCCATTTCTCAATTTTTTCTTGCTTCATAGAGTTTAGACCCTCTTTCACTTGAAGCTTCCAGACCACAGGCAAAAGCCATGACCTGAAGAAGAGAAACAAAATTCAATTTTATGACTAAAAAAATCTTTCAGTTATGCCATACACTTGCTTCAACTTATATGGTCACGGTCAAGATTTATTTTTGGAGGAACACTTGGAACAGCTTTGCAATCATTACTGTGAAGTGGAAGTGTACCTTCCATGGATTTTATTGTTTTGAAACAGGTACACAAACTGAACGCACCTGCTGCAATGATTTGGACCTTCCTGGTGTCCCCAGCCACTCTGTGCTCTCCACAATGACTGGCCTTGATCCAAAGAAAGAAAAGAACACACAAAGTGTTGGTGTGATGGCAGATACATGGGCTCTTTATCTGGAGGCGGTGCATTTCCTTGGTAAAATGTATAACCAACTGAAGTTAATGACACTTTGCACTGATTTCCACCATTTCTAAAGAAAAGACAGTTTACTTCAAACACTAGTCCTGGTCTCAGGAGACCTGCTTCTGTCTCCCTCCTTCATCTACCAGCAGTGGCTCTTAGTCACACTTCTTTCAGCTTCCTGTACCTCCATTTCTCCACTTGCAAACCGTATGCAATGATTCATTCCCCTTTAATAACAATCTAAAACTTGCTGTTGTTGATGTTATTAATTGTATTAAAATTGCACATATTAGGGGACAAAAGGTACAGAACCCCTACAGAAACACTTTCCAGAAATCACCCAGGAATGCAGGCAGAAGCATACAACATAACCAAGGTAAGCAGACACAGATGGATTGTAGGATTATGCTTTGACTGCCTCATGACGTAGGTGGATTTTATCTTCTTAGAAGCAACATTTCTTCAAAAATGAAAACATTTTTAGTCACATTTTGAATAAGGATTTATTTTCATGCCATACATTGATTTTTCAGGGAGGCTGGGAATGGAAATCTGATACCAATGAGATTACAGTGAGCTGTTTTCTCTCCGGGGTGAGGCAGCAATTCAGCAAAGTATTTAAGTGTGTAGCTAATTTTAAGCATTTAAAAAGTCCCAAATCAATTTCCTGCAGAGCTCCTCCTGAACACAAAGCAATGGAGGCCAAATGTTATCCAACTGTGCCATCCAACTCTATTTTCCTTTGGGTTTTTTTTGTTTTGTTGTTGTTGTTGTTGTTAACATTCAGCAACAGCTTTTGGCTTCTATCTGTGGAAAGTTAGTTTTAAGCTGTCATACTAGCAGACAGGTTCAGCATGAGACTGTGATCAGTCCTAAATTTCATGTGGAACAGGGCACTGTTTAATGAAGACAGAAAGATTCCCCAAAACTTCCTTCATGTATACTGACACAAGGCTATTAAATGATATAAGAAACTACATTATACAGCAGAAATGTATCTCTTCCATCAGATGACTTTGTTTGAGTGTGAGCAGGGAAAATTCTGTGTCTATTTTTTCCAAGTATACACTTCGGCAAGACTTTTGTAATCCAGGAAAAAAAGCTTCTACATATTTTTTTCTTCTTTAGCCTTTTCCCAAAGATTCAAGGCCCCAGTACATTCCCCAAGTCTCTGTCTTTTTTCCCTCATGCTACATTAGTTGCTTTATCTCACCCTCCATAATGTAAATATGTGACACTTGCTGGAACTGCGTAAGGGTACATCATGGTACATCATACATTAAGCCCTCATGGGCCTATGTGCCCCAGGGTGGATTTTCCAGCATAGCCATTATTCTGCTAGCACAAGAGTCTGTGTATCAAACTCTATTGCATGATTTAGAGATGGCTTAAGAAAGTTTACACATGAAATAACAAGTGTTATAAGCACCAAAGATGCTTGGACAGCAGCTGCCTAATGGGCCTGAAACTCTGATCCAGTCAATAACCACAATAGTCTCATTAAAGCTTTGTTTACTCTGCTCATAAAGAAGTTTACTCACTTAAACAGAGAAGAAAATTCCCTTCTAAAAGGGAATTAGAGTGTGAAAACCTACTATGCATGAGATTGAAGAATGTGGTCTCTATGCTCTTACCCTGAAATAGGGAGGTCAAAGACGTTGAATATATGGACCCTTTCTAATCACGTTTCCCCATACACTCACTATTGTGTGATGCTGCTATGCTGAACTGCTTCACCAAGACATATTACAACCTGAGAGTCCAACAGTGGACAGGCAATGACAAAATAATCCACAAAGGGAAAAGATTCCAAACGCATCTCTTAAATCAAGAGTCCAGCCCTGGGACAGGTTCTGTAGCAGAGCTCAAACCTCTGCTCCTCAGCAATGCAGCAGAAAATTGCAGTACCTCAGCCAAAGACATATTTCATTACATGGCAAGTGAAGAAGGCAGCTCTCCTCTATCTGGACCAAGCCAAAGAGATGATCTGATGCACAGTAATGGCATGTCAAGAAAGTATACTGGAATAGAACATTCTGAAGGGAGTGGTTCATTCATATTTAAATGGAATTATTCACTATGCAAAGATTTTCTTTGTTTTGATGCTTAAAGTCTCCGAACATGGAGTATTGCAGTCTGGGAGTCACTATAAGGGTGAACAATAATTTGTCAGGGAAACAAGCACGTCAGTGTATAAAGAAAGTTGATTGGAGTTGGAAAAGTGCCTTCAGGTTTGGTTTTGCTTTCAATGATAAAATAAGGTTTGGGCTTGTGCTGAAGTCGGCTGCCTTGCCAAAGGCTATTTTTACAGGGAGTTACTGTGGAAAGAAGCCAATTATACATAAAGAATATTTAAAAGTGAAAAAAGTACTTTCAATGGATATGGGGAAAGGGTCATTTGAGCAAACAAAGCACATGCCTAATTATTTGAGCCCTAGTCTTCCCTCAGGTACACAAGTGTAAAACCAGATTATTTCCAGTGACTTTGAATGAATTATTCTGCTTTTGACTGGGGGCAGAATCAGGCCCATTTTTTCATTGGTTCTATTTAAAATATATGAAGAACCTGGGGTTTATTGCCAAGCATGAGTCTGTACTGGACCACCTTCTATGTTGGCTTCATTTATGTAGGCAGCAAAAATGATAACCCCTTTTTCTCTGTCCTGGATTGTTTCTTTTTAAATAAAACATACAAACCATAAGTATACAAAATCCGGTTTTATGTGGTGAATGCTTTCTGTACATAAAAGTAATTGTCTGGGTTTTTTTGGGTTTTTTGTTTGGTTTTTTTTTTAATAGAATGGTTGCTGTTGTCTTCACTGTTAATCTTGTTAATTTTTGCTTAATTTGGAGATGGATTTATTTAATCAAAAGTTTACAGTTGGAAAAGAGTTTGATTTTCAGTGCACGGTGGGACACATTTGGTGTAGATTGCTTGCATGTTTTTGTGTGTGCGTATGTGCATACACACACAACACACATTAACAAGTAATAAAAGATATCTCTCTGGTTCATTTACGAAGTGGAGATCAGATTATGAAAGGTTAAACCATTAAACAAATGCTAATGCACTCTGATGCCTGGACCTTGTCCAATAGTACCTGCAGCAGCTGTCAACCTAATTAAGCCAGATGTGTGTTAAGTGTAAACGGACCTCCCAGGAGGAACAATAACAGATTTTAGGTCCTTAGGGGGCTCAGGGCACCAATGCATATAGTGTTTCTGAAGGAAACATCACCCCTACCTTGTGAGTTTTCTGCTCATTAGTACCATCCTGATTATACTCTTCTGGGACCAGGCTTGGGGGAGGAGTAGTCTCTTCATTCCAACTAAGGCCAGCAAGAATGCTCATTTTCAATTGATTCTGGCAGTCATGACATTTACTCAACACTCTAATCTCTATTTTTTTAACCTCCACTTTACTCTGTCTGTAACATATTTTAAGAGTGACATTTATCCTATGCCACGTTTGCCAACCCTTTAAGTATATGCGCAGATCATAAGCTGATGGAGAGGATCATAATAGGCATTTTAATATTAACAACCAAGAGAAATCTATAGAACAGGGAAATATTAGGTAATTATGAGCATGCAGTGTGCAGTAATGTGTAACAATAAAAAAGAAAATTCTTTTACAGTGTGAAAATATTATGGGAAATTAACAAAAACCACTTAACAATATTTAAAGCCTGATGAAACTTACAGCTGAATTGTTTCTTGTGTGCTATTAACTGCAATATGTCCAGGAGAAAGAAGTTAGAGAAGTGGACCTGCAGACCTTCACACCTGGTCAAGGAAAGACAAGACTCTGAGAGTTCCCATATATGTTGAACTTAATACTTACTTTCTCACTCCACAGACAAGCTATGGCACTACCTTCCAAAGAAGCAGAACAAACTCATAAACCAGCATCACTCAATGATGTGGAGTGAGGTTTCACTGGGCCAGACAATCTGTGGGGAACCGAAGACCTCCACTGATTTCGTGGGAGGTCTGTCCAGCTACACTGTCTTTGGATCCAGCCCTAAGTTCTCCTCGAGTCACCTGTGATATGTAATAATGATCTGTGGTGCCATCTTGCCTTACACAATCCTTCACCTGAAAATGTGCACTCATGACGTAGTTTTGTTTTCTGTGGCACTCAGCATTCACTATGTATTGGGGCATTAAATTTGCTTACAGCTGTACTAAAACCAATTATCATGTACTGGCTAGGACCCTAAGACTATATCTATATTTTAATGCCATATCTGTAACAGATTACTTTTCTAATGAGTCTTCCTGTAAGATCCTTCTGTGAAACGAGAACCTATTCCTCGCGTTATAACTGAGCACACTGTTGTGGTGCTGGGATATGAATTGTTGAGCCAGGTTTCCCATTCAGTGCTGCAAAAGGGCATAGAAGATCTCTGAAGAAAGCAGGTTTCTCCTGTTTCATCATTATGGAATGGTATTAAATGCACTGTGTATTTGTGTCCTTAATACCATATTTCCTTGGCTTACTGATAATAGGGTGGCTAAATGAGTATTCTAGCTTTCCTTATAGTGGAGGGTAATATTTATGGTCCACTGACTCCCCATGTTCTCCATATTGCTCTCAGTATCCCCAGCTCCAGTATGAGGATGCAGAATTTCGGTCCCTAGCACCATCTGTGTGCTGCTGCTGTTGTTGGCTGATGTCCAGGTCTCAGGCTCCAGCAAGTGCCAAGCTGCAGGGTCAGGCTCTCGCTTGCACCTCATCTAGACCAGGGCTCTTGTGGTCCCTGCAGCAAAGGAAAGTTGGGAATCTCCCACCAACAGCTTCTCCCACAGGATCCTTTCTGGGAAAGACAAAGGTGGCCCAGGCTCTCAGGATTTCCCCTCCCTGTGATAATAGGAAAACAAGAAGTGAAGCTGAGACCATACTTCTATCAGAAGCATTAAGAAGTGCATTTCAAAGTCATTCACTCTTTTTGTGTGCTGGATAAACTTCAAACTTTTCTGCTGTGCCAGGCCTAGTAGGGGACTGATGTAGTGCATAATACACTATATTAATATGCTATATATATAGCATAGAACCATACAATGGTTTAGGTTGGAAGGCACCTTAAGGATCATCTAGTTCTAACTGCCTGCCATGGGCAGGGACACCTTCCACTAAATATCTGTATATATATATAATGCACTGCAGAGCACATAAATCCCTGAGGTACTACCAGGATGGGCATTAGCATGATTGCATCAGTGTGGTCAAGTACCCAAGGCAATTCTGCTGAACTGACATGTCTGTACTGCAGAGCCCTGCACCACTTCAGTGTGCCAGCTTGTTCTTAGTTACCACAGGGATCCCTCTTACAATATCCCACTGTGCCCTGTAAAAAGGGGGGAACACCTATTTGGGGATTCATCTGAATAATGCAGTGCAGATATCTAAATC
This sequence comes from Eurypyga helias, assembly GCF_000690775.1. NCBI lineage: Eukaryota > Metazoa > Chordata > Aves > Eurypygiformes > Eurypygidae > Eurypyga > Eurypyga helias. Next base: position 136,920 of record NW_010228726.1, read on the forward strand.
TGAAACAGTCTTCCTAGACATTCTGTACTGTGACTGGAGTAATTGCAATATTTCGCATCCTAATGCAGACAACTAAAACTCTGCAAGTGCCTGCTGCTCCGCATTAGCTGCAGAGGTAGCCTAGACAAACTGCTCAGACCTTCTTCTGCACAGTGTCTAAGGTTACATCAGGGGAGTCTCACTTTCTGGAATGAAATAATTTTGGTAGGTGTGAGCTAGGTGCAAAGCCATTCAGCCCTGTTGGAAATAGGTCAGTTCCTGTAATGCCCAGAACAACAGCTCTAAGCAATTAACGAGCTGCAAGGTCAAATCCTTTGGTGCCTTCGGAGTCTAGTGAATACCAGGATGGGTAGTAGCTGAGCACAGGAGGTTGAATTGCAGATTTGAATCTAGTTTGCCAAATCCCACAAAAGGAGATAGATGTCTCTTTAGGCACCTAAATCCTTTATTTAATGAGGCCCCGAGTCCTTTAGCTACTGCTGGTAAAATGCCTAATAAAGTTGCACATAATTGCAGTGTGCGTGTAACAGAGTTTGGTCTCTGAGCAGCATATTTCTAGTTTTAATATGCTAAATAATTTTTTTTTTTTGTACAATGACAGGGAAAAATGTTACACAACACTATGACAAAATAAAGATAGATAATAAGTTTTCTCACTCTGAAATAATAAACTGTGGGCTGGGAAAAGGAATGACATTTATTTCAAGCATGTTTAATCCAGAAGAAGTAGGTTGGTGTAATATGCTTTCCAGTAACCTCATTTCTCTACGGTGAAAAGAAGACTAATACCAGTGGAAATGTTGAGTGTATTCGGAAGGCTTTGAAACCAATTAATCACCTGCAGAAATTTTTATAAAACCTGATTTCATTTGGGACAAAGTAGGAGCCGAAGTAATTTAAAGATGTCAGATTAAAAAAGTTTTCGCAGGTAAACATGCAATTCCATGAGCATCAGAATTAATGACTCCTGCTTTCTAATGGATTTATTTCTTGTGCCTATGAAGTGGCACACTGATTTAAGCTTTCCCTGCTTTCAGGGCTGGGGCTTCTCACCCTAGGGATTTAGGAATGAGTCTGGGCTTGCAGGCTGGATGAGAGGTACAGTACACTGCAATATTTTAACTGCTGTGGACAACTGAAGCTAGGGGCAGCTTAAATAGTGTGAATGAACTCTGTGAGATTATGGCCATTTTAATTCTTTGCAAATGTGTGGTGTGAGTTAACTGGTCCATTTTAATTCACATGAATGCAAGTTTTCCTAGGTTAACAGTTAAAAGGGAAAAAAATTGAGAGTGTATGAAAATGCAGAGGACTATCTGCACTCTTCTAAGTGGCCTTATTATCAGGTAGGAAATATTTAGTATCCTTGAAGTTGCAGGTTCAGAGCTGTTTTAATCTTTCGACCAAAAGAAAGGTAAACTATGATCCATTCAATGTATTGTCTGGCTTTTTTTCCGAGAAGACCACAATAAGTTAAATATATTTCATTGTGTAGGGTTGTAACTTAGCACAATGTGTTTTCTAAGAATGAACTCCAGAGATTTACAAGGTAGCAAGGCAGATATGTTGTTACTGAACACGTTTTCTCCTTCCAATTCTGTCCTGCACTGAGAAACAGCTGTGGGCATCAGCCTGTGGCTCCAAAAACCACTGCGCTCCTTCATGCAATGTTTGCAAAATAAGTGGGATTGAAAATCACCATCGTAAATGCACATGATGCTACTGAATGTCCTGCATTAGCTGTTCTGAAAAAAACAGACCAGCTCATCTATTTGCATGTCTTCCTCAGCAAGGACTTTATCTTCAGGATTACACATAAGAAATACTGCCGTTTCAGTGAGATAACATTAGCTTTAGTACACTGAGCAAGTGACAGACTGAATGAGCATATCTAAAGAACTTTGCTGACTGCTTTGCTTAAATATTTTCAGGTTTCACATTCCTGTACACAAGCTCATAAGTTTTAAGCTCTTGAAAAAATAGTTTAACCATTTAACTTTTGATAAATATTTATCTTCACATACTGCTTCTTTTCATCCCTTAGCTGATCATATTTTTCTAAGTGTTTTGCTTTTCAATGATACATCTTGGTGGGGACAACACACAAAATAGGTTAAATCAACTCAGAAAGACAATGCCCAGCATTTAAACCCCATCCTTTCTCTCTTTGATCAAAACATACAAGGCAAAAACATGAAGACAAAAGAAGCTATTAACAACTTAGTTCACAACTTCACTGATTTCATTGGTGTGGTACTAGTCATGTAAGTGGATCACATATGCAGGGAAAATATTTTTTTTCTAAGTGTCAAATGCAAGGATTAGGTTACAACTGCAGCCCAGTTGTTGCTTTATGAAATGCAGCTGTTTTCTGTCATTTGATAGCTAAAGCCAATCATGGAATTAAATACTGAAGAATTTTTTTTTGTTGTTACTTTTTGCTTTTAATCAGACATTGGCATTACTGCTGGGCTTTTCTGAGGCCTTTCCACCATAGTCATATATGATATTTCTGTTGGTCATTTGATTTCCTCCTTCTAGCCACCATCTTCTTCCTACTCTCTCTTCTCATGCTTTCCCATCCTCTTGCCTTCCCTCTCTTTTGCCACATTGTTTTTGATCACTTGTGTTTCCTGCCCATCATCTCTTCCCTCTCCTCTTTTTCCTGGGTCACGATTTTTTCTAATTCCATTTTTGACTTTCCTTTATTTTTCTTCAAGTAATCAACCACCCAGCCCTGACTGAGCTTGCAAACTCATCCTCTTGCTTCTCCATCCCTTTGGCCACCATGCCAAATTCACACTGACCCCAGAATTGCTTTTGTTCCCCGTATCCACCTTCCCCCATGATTCTCTCTCCTGCTCTCTTCATACTCTGTTTAACTCTTCTGGTGCCAGGATCTCCTGGCCGGACACATGCTGGGGCACCAAGTGCAGCACCATGAGGACGGTAGGCACATGAGGGTGACAGGTATGGCTCACATGTGCAGCAGTCCCCATGGGGATTTCACTGGTGCTACCAAGCTCGCACAGTCAGGTACAGGCACAATTGATACTATTCTTGCTTTGTATGGCATTGTTTTCTTAAATCTCTGTTGTTTTATATGCATATGCACACATACATCTGAGATAAAATTTTCTGTCAAGATCCTCACCAGCTAAAAATTATTATAGCTGCCACTACTCACATGAAAGCTTATTAAAGTTTCAATCACCTGCATTATAATTGTCATTCCCATTATAAAGAACCTGCTGATCCTATTTGAAAGGACTTCAAAAAATCTGAGCATAAAAATAAACACACAGATATCTCAGAAAATGGTAATGGATTCATTTCTGTCCTTGACCGCTTGAGTCACATTTCCCACTGAGCTGCCTTCGTAGGACGGAGGGCAGAGCTGATCTCAGTGAGTTTATATTGGAATAACACTTAGATAAATAAACCAATCTTGGGGGCTGTAGGTAATCAAAACTGAACACAGCGCTACAGGAAAATGGAGACTCAGACGTACTTTAACGCTGAAGACAGGCATGGCCTGCTCTCCTGGTATGTAATCTAATATCCTCTTCTAAAGCTGAACAATAACGATATGTTTACTTAACCGTTTCACCAAGGCCTCTGCTTCCTCATTGAGAGTGATGTCCTGACACTGACAAACAGAATTTCATGGAAAAGGAGTAATCATCCTTAAAGTCACCATAAAAATGGTATGCGCTTTCATCGTTGTTCACATAAGGCACTGAACTTATTTTTGGTTGCATACCTCTGAAGCATGCCTTATTTTGAAGGCTATCAGTCACTTTCATACAGTGCCTTATCAGTATTTGAGGCCTGTTTAGTGCCACTCCACTTCTACTGAAGAAAATGTGGTGGTCCTAAGGAAATATTTAAGATTGATTTGTTTTCATTTTACTGAGAAACAGATAATTCATGGGGACCATCCCACTGTTTCAGTAACTGTGTAATCAATGCACTCTACAATAGGCACAATTTTCCCTCTGTTTAACCTGCTTAAAACTGAAATGTCTACATCTGAGGGGCAAATACAGGTGGGACATTTGCTCAAGTTACGCAGTGGGCAAATCCCTTTGTAATTACTCTGCACACTTGTACTTCCCGCTATGGACAAGGGAATGAAAAAATAATTACAGTAATTTGCCAAATAGGTTTACTAGGCTTTTGGAAAGTTTCTAAGAAAAAAAGGCTTGTGTTTGAAGATAAATTCCTTAGCTTTCACTCTGTCAACATATAATAACAAGCTAGTATCATATGAAAGGACTAAGAGGCTAAGGATACCACATCCCACTCCAGCAATTTTTCCTTACAAAAAACCATACTGTTCTTTTATATTGTAAGTCAGAGTGCTGATTTCAGACAGTCCTTCCAATAGGCTAGTCTAAGAGTGTAATCAACTACAATTTCTGAGAAGCTTTCTGTAAAAACAAATCTGTTCAGAATATTCTAGACAGTAAGCTCAAATACTTTTATACCAATAGTTACTTGCAATACATAAGACCACAGTTGTTTGTTTTTTTTCTCCTGAGTGGAGTGTCCTAACTGAAAAAGCTCTTAGCTGGGCACTAAGGCAGTGCAATTGCAGCCAATCCCGGTCTTTGATGTCTGTACCTGTGCTGTGCAGGTGGCTGTCACTGAGAATGCCAGGTCGGCACCGTGCTCGAAGATGGGCACTGCACACACCATCCAGAAAACATACTAGAACATAAGGCCATTTTGGGATATTTTCTTTTGTTCCTTTTGACTTTTCAATGCCTAACACACTTGGAAGTATTGTTGCTGGAAAAGATTTATTATAAATTTATTCTTGAGATGGTATGGCTCATAGAGCAGCTGTTAGCCCTTTAGCCAGGTAAAACTACCAAGCTGTGAAAGTAATCCATAAACTTGTAATCATTCCTTGACATGATTTTACACAAACTGATCATGGTATAGTGTTGCCACTGGACTTCATACACAGAGTAATATCTACTGTTGTTATGGATGCAAAACAGACTTTAATGAAATAAGAGCTCAGTCATCATTTTCATTCCAATATTTTGAATGAAAACAAAAATAGTCATTTTCATATAATTATAAATTATAGTAATATCCATAAAAGCATTCACTGAAAATTTGTAAAATAAAGGGTTTATGCTGGCTCCATGCTTCTTGTTCCAAGCTGACACTTGGCCCAAAAGACCAGGAATGACACTGCAGAACCTGGTAAAATAATTTGCATTATAAAAAAAAAAATATATATATTGACTGAAAACTGAATCCCAATTCACAACTTATTCCACTGGCATGAAACCTGGCTTCCTCACAGTCCTTAGGGGAGAGTGCAGCATGCCAATGTAAATTAAGGCAATTCTCCCAGTAGACAGATAAGGCATCAATTTCCCCAAATGGTGCTAGACTAAGGGACACAGGTGTAGACGAAGGTATATCATACCTGGTGGAAATAGCAGACCTACAGCACAGGGTGAGAAGACAGAGTGAGACAAGTATCCCAAGTCTCACTTCCCAGGAGGCTGAGATGAAGCCAGGGCATTCTCTATCCCACAGTCATCACTGAAGGGAGAAAGCAGTTCATCAACATCACGCAGAAAGCCTCATCAGGGGTCAACCAGTGGCACGGAGTTTGCAGACACCTGTCCTATGCACTTTTCTATTTCATGGCTTAATGTTGGTGGGTTTGCATGTCTCCCACCCTCAGACAAATAGATCAGCACAATAGAGTTCATAGGAAACACCAGGGGGTATCATGTTCTTCGGTCTCATGAGAGCTAGGAAGCTCTGATTGGGATATGCATATAATTTAATGAGTAAGACACTTCTGGAGAAGATAGGCATTGTATTAAACATCATCCAGAAAATGGTGGAAAAATTACATGTCTAAAAGCAAAGGACTAGACTCTCTGTTGCACCCATGCAGAGCTGATGTTGATAGCTTAATTACAGAAATGTCATCACTTCCCCTGTGTCAGTTGTGGCTGCTAATTTAATTTCTTGTGACCCACCCCTCTGGTCAATCTGGCCTGTCATGGCTTTGGTCTCACTTACCTAACCAGTGAGACTAATGATGAGTATCCATATATGTTATACTGCTTATGCATAATTTTTCATTTGAGTGTCCCAGAATATGTACCAGATGGGAGACCAAACCTGCAACTCCTCTTCATACCTTAAAGCACTTCTTTGCCTCAGTGTGGTCTTAATCCTGGGAGTTGTTTTGCAACAAATGTAAAATATTTTCACTGACATCAGTAAGATCCATATTATTCATATCTCCTACTATATTAAAAGAAAATGAAGTATCAAAATCAAAGCTTCCAACAACATTGATAATTACTACTACAATTGTAGAGAGGGCAAAAAATAAATTTAAAGTTAGTTTTGCATCAGCAGCTGAGCCTTCAGTAAGTTTCTGCATCTGATAAGAGACAAGTTACATCTCGAGATGTAAAAAGTATGAAATGCATCATTGTGCATCAAAGGGCTCTGACAGAGAGTGTAGATCCTGTGGATAATCATGCCACAGTGAGACACAGCTCACTGGAGGGCTGCAGAAGGAACCACTGTGCTGCTGAACATGCCAAAGTAGTTTTCTGGAAAAAACATTTGAAAAAAATCTCCTTAAATCTCATGCGAACTGAAACATGGTTTTTTTTATGGATGAGTTTTCTGTGCTATCTCATGTATATTATCAAATATGGCAAAGTGCCTTTACTGTTAAATTTGTCTTCCTCTATGAGCCTTCTTCCTGTCTTACACCATCTTGGGTTGTAACTTAGGGGCTCAAGAAACCCTCTAGAAGGACACATACTCTGCATGAATAGTGGGCTTCACAGCCTCGAATACAGTTTAACTGAATGATGCCAGAAAATTTCCATACTTAGAGATGCAGTGGTTGGCAACTCATTTTAAAAAGATGCAAGAGAGGAGGCCTGGTCAGTGATACCCTGCGCTGCCTCTGCCCCCTCCCAATTCCACCTCCATGGACAAGAGCCATTGCACAGTGGGGGTGCAGGTGGGTCAGCAGACTGCAGATGATGGCAGAGTAATCAGACAGGCAGTGGAAAGATTATGGTTTCTCAATATGCACCTGAGACGCATCAAATATTTGCACATTTTAGGAACACAGCTGTGAAGCTGAGATTGAATCTGGCCCTGAAATATTTTATCTGAACCAAACCCACTGCCTAATAGGCTGAATAATTGAGATGGGAAAGGGGTGATTGATCTAACTGGAATGAATTATACCACTGTCTTTCCAAATTCTCCACTGAGGTAAAACAGAAGTCTACTTTTCTTTTTTTTTTACTCATGGCCTTGATTAATAACAACAACAACAATAACAATAGTGTTATTCCTCAAGGTTCCTTCACATCTGGTGAACAATTTGCCATATTGTAAGTTAAAATTAAATTTAAAAATATTATAAAAATAAAAGAGAAGAATGAAAAATTGTAAAGGCATGAATGATTGCTGACAGAAGCCATTTGTTATAAAAAGTTTTCATTATTGTTTTTTAAACAAGTCAATAGCATAACCACTGGGAGATCAGAAAAGAAAATTCTATGTATTTGGCCCTGGAAAGTCTAAATACACAAGTGGGACTTTTGCCACCAGA
>NW_010228726.1:144582-169225 GCF_000690775.1 Eurypyga helias
TCGATGCTTATACAGCAAAAAAGCCTATAGAGTCTGATAGGGACTCAGTCAGTTTGGCTGCTCAGGATTTGGGTAGAAATCTCAGGGTTCTTCCATCTTCATAGCTCTTCTGTCAGATATGGATGTGAGCTACAGAGTAGTAACTTTGTCATTATTCTTTATTATTCTTTCCAGTTCACTTGCAACACGGTGGCTGCAGAGAGCCCAGCATGATAGCTGCCGCACAAGAGGTAAGTAGGCAAAAGGGGCAAATGGGGATGTTTGCCAGGCTTGTCGGCTACATGTAAGGTGACAGTGGCAGAGCCAAGCCACCTCTTCCTCCCCACTAGAGTCACGCTCTGTGCTGGGGATCCTAACACCAGTAACACCACCAACAGAAAAGTTGCTTGTGTGTTTTCGGTCTGTTTACTTGCAATAACAACTGAAAACCAAGCAGTGCTTGTTTCGTTAAATCTACAAAATAAAATGTTCCAGCTGTTTCAGGTCTTCAGCTCTGCTCTTTCATTTTGAAAGCACTCAGTGATTTCTACTCTTGCTTTTATATTCTCTTTCAACCATCCTATACTTTCAACTTCCATACTTTTTTCCAGTCCCTGAGTAAACACAAATAATTACCTCTCATCCTTTGGAGTTAACCTTCTCTTGTGAAGTTCTGTCCCAATCAAAGGCTCTTGGACTTTGTTCCTGAGAATAATATTCTCAGTTCCCCACCACTAAATAAAACCCTTCTGCTTTATTTTAACCATGTGAACAGTCCACATGCATTAAGGAAAAATAAGTATATCTTTAACTTTGAACCTACAAACAGTCCTGCTGATTTCAACTGAGTCTAACGAAAGTTTTAAGCTTTTGGAGGAACTGGGTCTTCAAAATAGATGGATAAGATTTAAAAAAAATCTCGTCACTGGTGTGTGTCAGTATATGCTTGGATGTGCTGAGACCCCAGCAACGCCCACCCAAAGAAGAGAGATGTTAAAGCATCACAACATGTAGGTGATGAACAGTGATCAGGCTCCAAGACTGGGCCATGAACTGAGTCTTGGGAGATGTAGATACCACTCAGCTATGTGCCACAGAGAAAGCCAGTTAATCTTTCTCGGTTTCCATTGCCTTCCCAGTTTCTTTGGACCTGCAAAGAGGCTGCAAGGTCGTCAGCTAGGTCTCATCTCTATGGGTCTGTTTGCAGGCACAAATTAGTATTATGCTAAAAAAAAAAAGAAAAAAAAGAAAATTACCAACTGATAAGGCCATTCTTAAGGTATTAAAGATGAATACTCCATATCTCGGAAGTGCTAACAACAGTATTGTGTACTAATTTCATCTCTTTGTGTCTATACTTTTCGATACAGTCTTTGATTGAATGACCAGAATTGCTTTTTTCCCTGAGGGGTTTCTGTTTTGCGCAGTACATGAAACACAACAGCCTTGCTGATCTGAGGGAGCTTGGTGAGAAGATAGTTCGGGTGGGCTTCTCACTCTGGGGTCCTTCAGTACAACCAGCCTAAGGAGCAGCAGGCCATCTCTGCCTGGACTTCAAGACCAGCAGTGGACTACCACCTAAACAAAAAGGAGCTGACAAAACTGTTCAGCGGGGTACAAGCCTCAAAACATTCTTGGCTGCATTGCTTCTCATAGTTTTAAATATGGGAGGAAAACTCCCAAACCATTTTTCAACTTTTTTTTGTATGTGTTTGTTTGTTTGTTTTAGTTTTTGTTTTGGTTTGTTTGTTTGTTTTCTGGAGCCACCTGCTCAGTCTTTGCTCCCACATTCTGATTTCTACCTCTTGACCTTTTATCTGTCCCATCAACTTGGTGAAATTACAAATGTCTTGGCTCCTTTGCTTTGGCCATGCCCCTTAGATAGGTGCATCTTGCAATTTAACCAGTACCAACCTTGCCTTGTCCAGTCATTATTTCTAACAAATGGCAAAGATGCCCTGTGGTTGCCCCACGGCAGTTCCCCCTTCCCTAGCGTAGTCAGCTGTAAGACCCTCAGGAAAAGAAGCCATCTCCAAGAAGCCCTGGCTATGAATGAAGGCTGTGGACTTTCTTCTTGAGAACTGGGCATACGTTTCCTGGGCATTCATAGGAACTACAGGAAGTTTAAATGCACTCAGACTCCACAGACTCTTCAGAGAGTCTTATTGTTAACAGCTATGTCTCTGCTGGGCAGATGCAAAGCTTTCAGCAGCTTGTGGCTCAGGAAAATGAGGGTGGGTTACACTAAAGATTTGTCATCACCTTGCCAAAAGTTAAGTATTTTCTTCTAAGAACAGGCATGGAAAAAAACCCCAAACAAACAAACAAAAAAACAATGGTGACAACAAAAAACCACCCCAGAATCATTTAGTGTCAAAACTGTATCTCTTTCCTGCCCCAATTTTCAGCCTGAATGCAGATACCCAGCACAAACAGGTATCAGTGGCAAAGTCTGAAGTAACTGAAGCTTGTATTGCAAAATGACACTGTAGAGTCAGAAAAGCCTGTTGTCTTGCATCTGTTATTTGGTTCAATGTGTCTAACATCTGGAACATTAAACTGCCATTCTGATTTTTTGTTAAATTTTTGTAAAACTAGATTTCTTGTGTGTTTTTTTGTTTAGTTCTCTTAGGGAACATTCACAGTCTTGGCAGCTTCTGCTATCTCAGCTCTAATAATGCCCTTATTTTGAGAGACAAAATGTACGTTGATCATGCCATGGATTCCTGTTTCACCAGATGCATTGTTTCAGGCCTTTGTGATTTCATACTGGATTTCATCTCTTCTGAAAAGAAAAGAGAGACATGCAAGAGAGGTTCTGGAACATTTTTCCCATGAACATGTTTGTCTAAAATATGATTAAAAGGGCCTGCTAGGGAGAAAATGCAGTGTTATGCTTTCAAAAATTAACATGTGTTACAGCTAGGTCAAAACTGATTCTTCGCATGCCCAGTTTATTACATGTTTCTAAGGATTTTATTTTTGTGCTCATTATAGTAGCGGGGCAAAGTGATTCTGGCTTAATTGCTCTCTCTCTTGGGAAGAGATTTGGAAGAGAGCCTTAAAAAGTTTCCTAATGCTCCTGAACTACTTTTTTTCTCTCTAGACTAAACTCTGTGGAGATCAAAGATGAATGAAAATGTTGGGGTGATCAGAACTGTACTGTTTCCTTTTTGTGTTCAGAAAAGTCAGATATTTGGAGTCCTATTGCAAAAATGAGGGGGGGAAATTATAATGTTTCCCTGTTCAGCCAGAACCAATGGAAATCTGCCTTGCAACTCTTCCCATATAGAAAATAACCAGGCTGTCAGCAAAGCCCTACTTAATGAAACCCTCATTTTGTGCTCCACATTGGCTTTTATATGAAAGTGTTGACTGACAAGCTTATTCAGTGTTAATTTAGGGGTTTCCTGGAAGAAAATAACTTTTCCTGAATCACTTCTAAAAATTAACAAAATACAAACCAACAGCATCTGGTGGCAACACCGGGTTAGCTGCGTTGCTCTGGATCGCATGGCTACAGCAATTGCACTGAACCTCCCAAAACTCTCAGCATCAGGACACTGAGCAAAGGAAGGGAGACAGTAGAAGCTGAAAAATATAAATATTCTATGTTAGAAAATGCTCTTCCCCCCCTTCCTTTCCCTTCCTCACACGTACTTTGGCATTTATCTACCATGACAAACCTCGTTTCTCCTTTTAAAGAATGCATAAATGAGCTATGAATATTTGATCCTTTTTTAAACAAATATTTTGGCTTGACAAGTCACAGCAGATAAGACTACCCAAGATGGTAGCCAGCTGCTCCAGAGGAGGAAGCGTAGGTAGAGTGGGGGCCGGTGTTAGAGGCATCACCTTTCCCAGACACGGCATTCAGGCTGCTGCGTAAGGCAGGGCACCAGTCACAGAAACGCCCCTTTGCTGCTTCAAACCTTCTGGTTTTGCACAGACCTCTTCAAAGTTGATGGCGATTCCACAGATTGGTGCTGGAGGACAACCCCTGCCATGCCTATGCTCTGCTTCAGCACGTAGGTGAGCAGCCTTGCTGGCTCCAGCGGAAATATTCATGGTTTACAGCCGAACACCTCCTTGTGTCCTTCCAGCATCATGGCCTAAACAGTGCATGATTCTCTCTTCTAGGATTTTTAAGAGGTTTTACTCTGTGTTACTGGGAAAATCAGCTGACTCTGTAGCCGATTCAGATTAGCTGCTCTATAGGGAAGTTACCAGTCTCACATCACAGTGAAATCTAATAAATGAACCAAAGAAAGGAGGGGTTTGGATAGCCATTTACGGGTTCATTCATATTGCATTTCAGGCTTAACTTGCACAGATTTTGTAATATGCATAATTTTTTTCCCAGGTATTGTACTGTGGTCATATTTTGAGTCAGTGACAAATAAGCAGATTTTCAAAAAATACCTACTTCCATCTGTTTTGCACTGAATTTAGGAGCGTGTGAAAGTTGTATTTGAAATCAAACAGCTCTATACTTGTATGTGAACTTAGCTAAAGTGATCTTTTTCTCTTTAAAACCTATTTTTTAATTTGATAATATAAATGGCTTTTGGGGGATATTTTGTTTCTTATTGGATTTCAGTTGAAAATTGTCTATTTGGGGGAAAATATCTGGTTAAAAAAAAGAAAAGAAAACTCTTTTTACTCACTCTTTTACTTTTTCTGCAGTTGTCACTATTTGGGGGAAAATTTAAAAAAAACCCAATACCCAAATTCTCTGAGTTTCTGTGTCATTCACATCTTGTCCAAAGATAAAGTGTCAGCTTTATTTTTCTTGGTGAGAAAATAAACTTATAATGCTACATTAAATGGAATTACATTTTCAAAAGCTCAGGGAAGACTTTTCTGCTTTGTTGTAAATTTACATCATGGAGAGATAACGTGATATTCATTGGAGTCAATGCAAGGTGTCCTTGAATTCAGCAGACTTTCCATTTGGCTCAGGAGGAAAAAGTTTTCGACTGTGGAAAACTTTTTACTGAGGTGACTGCTTTGCTGCATGCATTTTATTTTTTGTTATAGCTTTAAACCAAGCAACATTTTGAACATTAGGCAAAGCTGAAAGTTACTGATAAGCACAGGAATAGGGAACAATTTAATCACCACATTAAAAATCTTGTCTGGAGGAGTTCTTGATTTCCACCTAAGCCACCAGCGAAAGATTCATATCGATCCAAACGTTGTGAACCCCTTTTACCCCTCAGCCTCTAAGATGTGCGTTAGCAGGAGGAGAATGAGAGCTGCAGGTGATGAGCAGTGCCCTCCTGGATGTCACATCTTTTCTGCAGTGACAGACAAACTCAGTCTTGCATCAGCTGCGGGGCAACATGGGCAGTTCATAAATTATCAAAGCAATGGTATAAGTATCTTACATAGTGTTTTTACTTTACATATGTATCCACAGTGATTAGACCCTGGACAAAGCAGACTGAAGGGATAAAGTCCTCTGAAATGTTGCAGAATTCATAGCACTGCATGTATAGATTCGAGAATGTCAGGTCTAAGACTCAGTTATTCTGCAGTGCAAAAATATTGCAGCCCATAAACAGCAAAAATATCACAGAAATATACTTTCCCTCTCAGTATTGTTTGGGGGGTGTTTGTGGAAAGATGGTGGGATTGGTGAAATAACATGTTTTTTTGAATACGCAGTATACATTCTGTTGTATTAAGCTTTCACAGATGAAAGTGCTCAGGGTAATGTGCCCTTGCGACATTCTGTTTGAAAATATTACTGTTTCTTCAAAGAAGAGAAAGGGAGAAGCTGTAGCTTTAAATCGTATGAGCATGGGAAAATCAGACATGGTAATAAAAGTGGATGTTTGAGTGTGTCAGATAAAATTTATTAGATAGGGGTCTCCAGCTCAGTGCATTCCTATGCAAAATTCTTGGTAAGCTGCCAGAAAGTGAACTCTGAGCATTAACACAGTAGAAAATATTTATACTGGTGTAAGGCTGCTGGCTGTGATATGTTTCTGCTCTTTTAAAATATCTTGCCACAAATTCAGAGATGTCAATAGAGGTCAAACTGTAGGGAACTACACAATTTAATGAATCAATCATATGCTTTCCAGACAAAAAGTAATACTATTGTGGAAAAAATAAATTATTAACATGTGAAAATAATTTGTGAGCTGCAACAACCTATACAGTAGCAATCAGGGTTAGGTTTCTAAAAATGTTCAGTCAATCTAATTGCTTTCCCAGTGAAGTCAGCACAATAGATTTCTTTTTGTTTATGCACTTTTTTTTTTTTGAGCATTATCTCTAAAGTGAATGACTGTGTGAAGACATTCTTCAGCACACCTCAGCACTAGCTTCACTTACTACTGCTGGCTCAGATTTCATTAAAATTGAACCCATGAGAAAGACAGTTTAATAATTTTCAAATATATTCCATTACTTTTGCCTTATTAAGATACAGACATTATATCAGTGGTAAGTTCTACTTGCAATGAGTAGGGCTACCTTGAGACCCACTTTTTATTTCATCTGAACTTTGGCCCAAATTGTCATATTCAGTACCATTTCAATAACTTTTTTAATCTGTGCCATTTGAAAGTGGCATCTTTTCCTCCCTACACAACTTCTGTGCAAAGTGCTGCCTTGAGCAATGTTTCCCTATGGCGGTTCTTCTCTCCTTCCCAGGGTTTTCTTTTGCATGTAGCACTTGTGGATATTTTTCTTGAAATCTGAGTGGAAAAAGACCTTCCTTAACTCAACTTCCTGGCCAAAGTTGCTTTGCATTGCCAGTTGGGACCATGTGTCTTTGGTCTCAGTGTAGTCCCATGAGGTTAGTACAGACTGTAGGTACAGGAGCAAAAATAGTCAACAACTGACTTACAATTTCTCCAAGGTCACAAGAATTATGACACAAAGTAGAAGGCTGACCCTAAATCTACCAAATCTTAGACAATATTACTCTCAAAAATGACATTACAATTACATATCAACCACCTCATTGTAGGTTGCCAGAGTTTTATCTGTCACTTCCTAACTTTTTTTTTTTTTTTTTTTAAGCTATAATCCTGCAGGCAAAATAGCAAAATAATTCCTTGCTTATTTGGGCTTTTTATAACATTTGACCTGTGACAGTTTGTCTTTTAATGATGGGGGGCAAAAAAAAAAGTATCAATATAAGGTCATTATTATCCTGCCATTTTCAGACCAGATTGCTATCTTTCTTTCCTTCTTCTTTTTTTTTCCCCAGACAGAATTGTCTTATTTTCCTGTGAATTCATGTTTCTCTTGGGATAAGGAGATACTCACCTCAAATCTCTTTTTATTTTCTATTAATCAGGACACAAAAAAATTTCCCAACATCAATCCCAACTTCCACAGAGTATTTATATCAGTTACACTAACACATGTCTGGTAAATTTAGATTAATCACAGTTTCCTCTTTATTCAGATTCTGGAGTTTAAGAAAATACCCGGCAAACTCTTAATTAAAACTAATATACTTATTTCATAGCAACATTAGAAATATGCAGGCCACACAGAAACTAAAGACCACGTTCCACATTCAGTACTCAGATTTTAGAAGAAATATGTAAGTTTTTACTGAAGTTGAAAGGACCATCCAAAAATAGAATCTAGATGTATGTATGAATACAGAAACTGGACTGAATGAGAAATGAGCTATTCTCCTCATGTGCTTTATTAGTCAATATTAATACTTCAAATGGAAAATGGAGTTATAACACATCAAGTTCTCAAAAAATAATGCTACTGATGGGAATGGAACCCACATCTAACACTGTCAGGCTTTGCTGGACTATAAAGTGTTACAAAGGTGTTTTCTTACTACGTGTTAGCACCTTGGTTAATCAAACATACATGGTTCCTTAAGCTGATTCAAAAGTCTATCAGGGACAAACATATATGTAAGTTATCATGTGCCTGCTGGGTGCTCTGATGTAGCTGGTGCCCAGTTCCTGGCAAACAAAGGGTAAGATGAGTTAACTTCAACCTCTGTCATTGAAGCTTAAGCTAACGTGTCCTAGCTCATAGTTTTATCAAGAAAACAGTATTTATTTAGACAATTAACACTAATTATTTCCTTTGCAGTAACTAATTAAATGCACCCAAGTCATGATTTAAGCACAAGAAGCAAAAAAGCAAGGAGAAACCACACTTTTATCCTTAGGACTGTCATACTTGTCTGTCTTCTTTTTCCTCTCCTGATTTGCAAAGCCACATACAGCCTGTTATCCCCTCCTCAGAGGGGAGCGTCTGTTCTCGTCAGACAGCCACTTTAGAGATGGAAAACTCAAAATAATGTGCTTGGGATAGTCACAGATGTGCCCAGTGATCTGGAAAGTTTAGCTGCCTCTGTAAAATGGGTAAATCTATGAGGTGGTAAAATTCACTCTTCTTAAAGAGAAATTTTCTTCCCAAAGTATAGGCAATAAGTATTGTGTGAATGATTCTGTAGAATCCTATTATCCAATGAGAACAGATTTTACTAGTAAAGGCACAGTGAATATATATGCAAGTAGGGATATTTTTATTTGTACTTGCAATAAACAAGCTTTCTGTATATTGCTTCAAAAATGTACTCATTTTACCACTTGTTGTAAAATGTCTAAATGGGGCCAATAACCTGTTTCTGTTCAGTTTATGCTGTCCTAACATAATTATTTCTAGGTCTCCAAAAGGCGCAGTAATGTATGGAGACCTAATTGAAGTTGCAACTACACAGGACTTTCTGTCACTAAAGGATCAGCTTGAATTAGAGTAAATATCTATTCTGTAGTCAGAGGAACATTTCTACTAGGCTGAATTAGAGAATTTACTGGCATATCTCCATAAACATGACTCTGTACTAGGAAATAGTTAATCTTTTATTACATTGGATAGTCTTGTGGGATTGCTTTAGTGATTCATTATAGAAATCAAAGTAAATTCAACAGTATTGTGCAGTTTGGCTCATCTGATTGGAAAAACCCTAATGACCAGAAACGCATGTGTTCTTACTCAGATATGTTTTATGACATGGCTGTAAAATGTACCTACCACAGTTTTTCATTGTTTCACAGACAATAAGCACAGTCATTTTCAGGTTTGTATTGTTCTACAGCTGAAGCCGTGAATGTCCCCTTGATCATTGACATGAGTACATTTGCATTTACTGAAAAGGCATGATTAATTACTGTGTTTCATCAACCAAGTTTATTCCTTAAACCTATAGAAATTATAGTGTTACCTTTGAGACATGACTCCGAAGAGTATGTCAACTTTTCAACCATAAACAACAATGTCTGAGAATTTATAACTTGGAGGAAAGGCCTTTTTGAGCTAAACCTTAACACGTATGCTAGTAGTCCAGAAATACTTTACTTTCTGAGATCTGCCAGCTTTACTCAGACAAGGTAGTGCTTCAACTCCACAAGCAGTTCCGTTCATTTCAATGGGGGTAGCAAGGTAGGAAAGAGATTATGGATGATTTAAGAAGTTGATTTCAAGTATATAAACTTATTTTTCTCAGAAAACAAACCTGGAACAAAAAGAAAAGGCATATTTTTCTTTTAACAAATATCTCTGGAGGAAACTTATTGCAGAAATAGCAAAGGGCAAAATGTCAGTCCTGAAATCCAAAAGAGTTCTCACATTGAATCCTGTTTTTTCAGATCTCAATTTGAAAGCAGGTAGTTACATTTTGGTAGTTACTTTATGTTACTGAGCTGTATTTTTAATGATTTTATTATAGTCTCATTTGATCAGGGCTCCAGTAATGATGAAAAAGGTTCATTCCTATTATGCCTGAGAGAATAGAAGTTTTGTAGAACCCAGCGGAATTACAGGCATGCTGTTTCTCACAGGAATGACTGTTAGGAGGAAGGGAGAGAATCTAAGGTTTGGATGGCTTTTCTTAAATCACTAGTCTTTCAGTGCCAGTAATTGAATTAGAAAAATCCTGAATTTTCATAGCTAACGGCTATCATGTGGTCAAAGAACTGTCCATCTTTTATTACGGCCTAAAAATCCAGACTTCTCTGGACACCATCTGGTTTTTGTTTTTTGGAACTTCGTTATATTCCTCCTCTCTGTGGACATTTCCAAACCATATTTTCGCAGTCAATCCCCAGAATATGCACAGAATTCACATTAGATTTTGAGCTGCCACTTGGCATCCTAATTGAACAGCAAGCCTTAACATATGCTTTGAATGCTGCTACAGCTCCTCAGTTGTCAAATAACTGCCATGATGTCCCAGTCTCTTTAGAGCAGATTATTCACTGTATTAAATGTTGCTCATGAGAGAAGCTGATCAGAAACACTCATAGTTGTAACACTGAGTGATAAATATCTGAAAGATTTGAATTGCCAGTTTCTGGGTGCCTGTAATGCTCCATTATCTAGAGTGTGCCTGAACTACATGCCTGAGAAGGGAAGGGGGAATATTATAAAACAGACCTTACAGAAAACAGAGATGTGGCTTGTTGGCAGGTAATTTTCCATTTACAAGCATGAAAGTTTGTGAATCATGGAAGTTTAAAAGTGAAATAGAACTTAAAATGCTATGGATAAATAATGAAAGGGAACAGTCTTGTCTGGGAAAGGGAAGGTTTTGCAATTTGTTAAGAACAAAGGTCAGCTAAAATGTTACCCAGTCAGCAACAGCCCAAGCTGTAGAAACTCAGGTCATACACAAGCTCTCATCTCACCCTCTAATAGGAACCAGATCATGGCCTTCTGAGCCATTTGTGCAGATCTACTGCCTACTCTGCTCAGGGCCAGCATCCCTGGGAGCAGCCACTCTGGCCAGACTGCAGAGCTGCAGATCCATACACTGCGTATGTCCCTGCACTGCTCTCTGCACATGTGTTCCCATATCTGCACGGCGTTTCTGATTCTTTTTTCCCATCATTTGCTGTCCTAACAATGTGCATTTTTCAAGAGTTCTTGCTGTTGTAAAGCAACAGAGGGTTGCCATATAGATTTAAGGACTGTTCTGTTGCACCATGGGGAAAATAACACAGTATCGTAGACTTGGCCAAAACTGAAGTCCCTCATTCTTTTCTTTTGCTTCTTGTTTCCCAGTAGTCTGGGATCTGGCTGGGTCATCTTGGTGCTTTTTAAAAAAAATTGGTTTATGTAACCTTGTGTTAGTTCTTACGATTCAAACCTTGCTCCTCTCATACCAGCACAAAAGGTAACAGCTACAGTGCTCTCAGAATAATTATCTTTCTTAGTTCAGGTGTTGATCCTGTAGTTTCATTCATACAAGTAGTAAAACTTGCCTGTGCTGAGCTATTTGCATAAAGGGAAGCTTTGAAGTATGGCACATCTTTGGTGAGACATTACCTTAACTGTTTGCTGTAAAATCAAGGCTTTAGTCTGCTTATTTTTAAGTAGGTGATGAATACTTAGGAAATGCACAAACTAAAATATACACACTGGTGTGTGATCATATGGCTTTTCATGCTGGGAGTCTGCACAATCTAGGGCTTTCCATGATGGAAACAATGCAGAAGTCTGCAGCGCCCATGTCTCTCGTGATTAATGATGAATTAACTCCAGAACCTCAAGGTGGTTTGGAACACATTTTCTTTTCCACTATAATGTTTCATGAAGTGTGAGTTGTTGCGATTTTTTTTCTGCAGATGTTGCTGGCAGTGCTATACCACATTTTCTTATTGATATGGTAGAAATGATGGAAAAAGAACGTGGAACTGAAGTGTGTCACAGTTGTCCCTGACACTGTTGCAAAAGGTTTACAAGAAAAAGACTGCAGACCCACTTTGAATGGTTACAGAACCAGTACTTTAACATACCTCTTGGGACCTCCGGTCTAATAATTCTTTTAAAGTTTGTGGCTCTGAAAAGGACACATGAATAACAAGCCACGAAGTGTAGTGTACATTGTTGTTACACCAGCCAGCATTGCAATTTTTTTTGTCATATATTTATTACAGATATATGGCATATGGTACTTCTTGTGATTTGGTAGGGGTTAGAGCTCAGTAACCCCTCTCATTTGCTCTGCTGCACACCAGAGTGAGGGGCAGCAAGCAATGCTTCCTAACACTGCTGGTGCAGCTATGACTGGCCAAGACGAGGACAACTCCAAGAAAGCAAGACAAGAAAAACAAGCTGATTGCTAGCTGCTAACCCTGAATTCTGAGAAAGCATTGATGTGGCAGTTCATCTCACCTGATTTTAGAGGTGGGATTCAGCTCTAATTTAAAACACTTAAATTTTGGTGTCTACACATGAGCTGAATGCCTGAGTTCCAATTACAAGCAGTGGACAGTCAGTCAGAGCATCCTGGAGCCCCCCCACCAGCTGGGAGCAGGACTCAGTTGCCTTATCATCAGTATCTATTGCCACCCCAGCTGCCCTCAAGGGTTTTACTTGGCGTCTGTTTGCCATTCTGTAAGAGGTGAGTCTTCTACAGGTCCTGGGTCTGTATCTGCCAGGTCTGAGAAGGCCTAACAGGTCTGCACTGGGGACAAGGAGGCATGCCCTTGGGTGCTGAAAATGGTCTTACGACTTTACATTGATGAGGACACTGTTGAAGTTCACATGCCTGAGCTCCATGTCAAGATTCTTGTGAGTGAAAAGTGAAAGAAACCAACATTTCTCAGGGATAGTTCTCTGCACCTATTCTAGGTTCTATCTTGAAATTCTGCTATAAAAGTGTTTGTAGGGATTTATGTGCCTAGTTCCACATTAAATGCCCAGATAAATCCAGTACATCTGTATGAAGCTGGTAGGTATGACACAGGGCCTGTAAGGAACGTGGAGTCTTTGTCCAGCTGCCAGAGACCAGGGATGTTGTCTTAGCACATCTCTCTTACCCCTAGACACCTCTCGCGGTAACGAGCCTCTATTTCTCCTCTGAACAGCTGACAGTAACTCCTCCACTGTATAAACAGCTGTAGATGGATGGGTAAATCCTGCCCCAATGCTTGTTTCCAACACCCCGAGACTGGGGCTTTAAGCAATGATTAATTGTCCTTCCCTGTCCTTGGTGCCCTGTTTGTTCATGGAGGCTCCAAAGGCCATTCAACTGGCATGGCACGTACAGATCATGGAAGCAAGCACTCAATTTTGCTGGGAGTGACCATGCCTGTGGTGCAACTCCACCTTCTTTTATGCTTCTCCTTTCAATCTATGCCATTGCTCAGGGAGTAATCTTCCAGGGAGCAAACCCCAGTGGACAACTTCTGCTGGCTTTCCAGCCAGCGAGGCAAAAAGCAGGAAAACTGAGAAGAGAAACCCAGACCTACTCCAACAGTTTCTCTGTGACAAATTGTATTTCAAGGGGCTTAGTTGGGTGTTGTTGTTGGATGGACTGAAAAGTAGGCTTAAATGGGAATGCAATTTTGTCCTTAGCTACAATGTGGCTAACCTCAGGAATAATGGGAAGGAAATTAATTTAGATGCACCATACCATACAGGGAAATATGGTGAAGTCTAGCTGTTGTAGGAAAATTGAAATACTAAGGAAGCAATGAAATAAATTAATGGGAATGAGACTGCAAGTCTAGAGATTATAGAAAAGCAAAGGACATTTATTTAGAAGAAAAATAGAAATATAATAATTCAAAGTACAAAAAGAAATATTGAGAGTAAAAACATATAGGAAAAGGTAATAGAAAAATGCATACTTTTATAGCAATTTTAAGTGCAGAGTTCAGTTTAAAGTGAAGTATTTTAAGGGTCATGACTTTGCTGATCCCCTAAAAGCAATCACTGTAGCACCTGATAATAATGTTCTCCAGCTACTGCTGAACTCATCTAAATTTTAGGGAGTGATCTAGACATGAAAGAACTCAGATGTTGGCAGACTAAACTGGCGGACGAGTATTATCTCTTTGCCTCTTGGTTCTCCTCCGGGGGCTGGTATCTGTTATCTACTGGTTTACACTTCGGACAAAACACAGCCCGCCAGGTCTATTTATCTAGTTAGGCACTTCAGCAATGGTTCACAGAAATGTAGGTACCTGATACTGGGTGGACGGAAAGAAGAGAGGAATGATTCCATCAACCTAAAATAGGTGAGGATGTTCTCTGAAATTGGAGAGATGCTTCCAATACCTTTGGAACTTTGCTTCCAATACCTTAGCCCGCAGAGGTTTCAGTCAGCCAAACTTCAGGACTTCTCTTCAATGACTATGAGAAAATCAGGCCCGTTTCAAAAGATAAGCAGTCCATGAATGTAAGTTTCTATCTCTTTGTCTGAAAGCCTAGAGACCTAGTGGAAATGAGATTTACTGAAGCAAATCCAGTGAAGGACCACAAAGATGGGGGACTGGAACATCTTTCATATAGGGAGAGGATACGAGAGCTGGGATTTACCAGCCTAGAAAGAGAAGCCTCAGGGGGATTTTATCAATATATATAAATACCTAAAGGGGAGGAATGAAGATGAGGGTCCCAGGCCCTTCTCAGTAGTGCCCAGTGACCAGGCACAAACTGAAACATGGGTGGTTCTGTCTGAACATCAGAAAACACCTTTTTTTCCTGTGAGGGTGATCAAACAATGGGATAGGTTGTGCAAAGAGATAGTGGAGTCTCTATCCTTGGAGATATTTCAAAGCCATCTGGACACGGTCCTGGGCAGCTGGGTGTAACTGACCCTGCTTGAGCAGATGAGTTGGACTAGATCATTTTATGAACTCTCTCCCAACCTCTCCCATTCTGCAATTCTGTGATCATTCAGATAGATAGGGGAGAACCACAGCTTTGTCCTCCATTCTTCTGCTTCCTTTTTTTTTTTTTTTTCATCCATAATAATTTTGGATAAATATGTGCACATTCAAAGCAGCAGATCCCAGACTCCGTGGTTGTACCTTTTCTTGAGTTTGTGTCCTACCACCAGTATCAGGGTTTTTTCCTGCGTCTTACATGGCTGGCTATATACTGGCTTCTGGTGAGATGAGCAGTGAGCACCTTCTTCAGTTATGCGGTCTGTGGTATGGTTGGTGGTTTGGACACATCCCAGAAGTGCAAGCTCCAGCACTCCTGGGAAGAGCAGGTCCTGCTGTCCCACACTGTCCAGAGAGGGGATACAGAGGCAAATCTTGCCAGAGCAGGACACCACTACTGGGTAAGAAACTCTTTTCCAGTCCAAAAGAAATGTAGTATCCCTGGTGCAAAGACAATAGCTTTATTCTGTATTTGAACAATGCCTTCCTACTGTGTGTCCTACCTGGTCCAGGGCAAACACTCTCTGGTGTTATTGTCAGTACAAATGAAAATACCAAGCTGTGTCTGAAAGCCAAGCAGTAACAGGAAAGCAAAGAGAAAGAGGTAAGCTAAACTGACCTATGCAACCCTTAATTTGCTACTAATTTTTTAAGCTACCAACTGACAGTGGTGTCAGGCAGCAATGAGAAAGGTACAAAGACTGCATTAGATAATATATAGACAGGTTTCTAATAATTGAAAGGTTCTGACTCAATGGGGAAACTTTTTTTGTGACATTATACAGCAGTGTAAATCAAGGTAAGTTTTGGGGACATCCCATAAACAGCCCAGTGCTTTTCTGACTCAGTCTTTCCTAGCTTTTCTCAAAGCTCCAAGCTGAGCCAGACAGTCTAAATCCTATTAAAGTCAGTAAATTTGTGTAAAAAGGAATGTTCCTTGGACTACAATAAAGTTTCCTACCAGTTTTCCTTTGATTATATTATAGATGACAGTTTATAATAGAACTGCAGACTACGGTAACAGAGAAAAAACATAAAATTTAACATTTTATATTTCCAACTCCTTGTCAGACATCAGAGGGATTTAAAAATTTTAGTGAGGAATTTACAGCTTCACACAATCACGTGTAGTTATAATAATAATATTGAATGTAATCTCCTCCATCCCATCCTTCCCCCACCCTTGAAAACGCAAAATTAGAGAGGCATAACTCAGAATCCCAAGGTGAAGTTGATAATCAATACAAAAAGCCACAGGGAAACAATTTTCTCTCACTGTGCGAAGAGGCTCAGTCAGTAAATTCTCTATATGTCAATGGAATAACTCTTTCTGAAAAATCTGTGCATAATGTATGTACCACCTTTTTTTTTTTCCTATGAATAATTCCATACATAGGCCAAAAAATCTTTTAGAAGAACTTGGGTGTCCTCAAAGAGCAGCAATATATTTAAAACCCATATTTCAGCTGGGAATTTTTCTATGAATCACTCATTAAAAACTGAGTGTAATCACTCAAGTATTTCTGCATAGGAGCAACTTCAGGTAGGCAAGTTATACAATGAATTTCCCTGAGAAGATTCACATGAGTAAAGTTACTCTTTTGCAAAGCAAGGTGAAGGACTGGACATAATAACTGAATCATCATATTTTCCATGGCACTCTCAGTGGCACAGACAGTATCACTGCACAGAGAATATGAATTATTTTTGGTGCTGGTTCCTTCCCAGCTTTGCTTTACACATTCAACACACAAGCCCTTTGTACATTTACTTTTTGGTAAATGGTATAGCACTAGTTCACTACTTTTTTTTTTTTTTTCCAGCATTCAAAACTCAAGCAAAGGCCATTATAAAATCACAGAAAATAAGATTTTTTGTTTTTAAATTATGCATATATATCCAGAATAAGTTTATATATGCATGTACATATTATGTAGATGAAGACAAGAAGAAACTGGCTTGACTCATGTGCTATAATCATAGACACTTCATTTCTGTAAAAGACATACAGAATAATAAGATAATATAGTTAAAGGCATGAGCAAATTCTCAAGATTATGACTACAATGGGTAAACATTAAGTTTAGGTAAATCTGGAGTTAAAATATCTTATCAGACTCCTGTAAAAACAGTTTTTGAGAGTAATAGAATTACCACAGAAATACAGTTTGACTGTGGTAAAAATGCCTTTTCTTCTGATTAATCCCTTTTGATGTTCTAACTGTAATAGAAAGGGAATGGAAGTGCAATTATTTAGCTTATAGAGACACTTTTTTTTTCAGCATCTTTGTAGCTAATTTTGAGCTGTGTCTTTAAACATTGTTAGGAAAGGTTTGCCCCATCCAAGACCAGTCTCCTCATTAACATCTTGTAGACACTTTCTGTCCCTGGAGAATTTTTGGGCATAAGTAAGAAGAAAAAAAAAAAAAGAGAAAAGAAAGCCAGCCTCATCCAACTTGCAATCCAGACAACGAGGAGCCTGATGATGATGTAGTGAACACTGCAGACAGAGAACTCAGTTTGAACTCTGTTTGCTTTGTGCAAAAATCTCTCCACAGGTATGAGAACAGCTTTAGACTCCAAGATACGAGCTATCTGAAAACCATTGGAAATATTAAGCAATAGGGTTCTGTGAATCCAGCTGCAGTCCTGTCTCCTGCTGGGGAAGAAAATTTCTGTTTCTTATACCTAGAGGGGATGATAGAGGTTCTTCAAATTCCTCAGTAGTAAAATCAAATCAAGAAAAACTCAGGGAAAAAGTATAATTTGCCACTGAACCCCTGACCTATCTGACAACAGTGTGAAATCCTACAGGAGATGAGCCAGTGCAGGGAGTATGGAAAAGTCTCCTAGCACTGGATTTGAAAGATGAAGGGGCAAGTGTCTGTGCAAGAAGGCGTGCAGTGACAGGAAATGGAAGTGTTACAGAGAACGTGGAATGAGACCCTGAAACCTTAAGGCACTTTCTCAGGATCTGACTGGATGAGAGCTCCCACATTCAGAGATGTAATAAAGTCCAAGACAAGGAGTCAATTTAGTTGTTTGTCAGTGGTGCCAGGGTGCTGTGCCTTTCAGTGTCACAGTACTGAATAACTGCTAAACCAGGCTGGTGTCACCTTCATGGGGCACGCAAAAGCCCCTCTGTCCAGCATGACTGCAGGAGTGCCAGAGCTGTTGAAGCACAGCCTGGAGATAGGAGACCCGCAGGTTCCTTTTTCACTGGGGTTGTGTGAGGACACGTATGGGAATATGTAAGGTTAGGAAGACCATTGGAGGTGTGTGAGCAGCATATTCCTAGCCTGATAACACCGTTAAGCCTGTGGACCAGGCAGAGGTTCAAGAGGACCACAAGCCAGAGACACCATGTTCTCCCCAACCAAAGGTGTGCAAGGATAGGGGGGGTTCAGGCAAGGATGGTTGTCTTGTCTGTGGAACTGAATGTAAAGACAGCATCATGAATAGGTCATATTCAGACTATCGCTCGGTCAGAAGAGCTCTCTCTCCATCCAATGCCAATGCAAATGTCAGAACAGCTTGTTCAGTGCTAAGAGGATTACACAACCCAAGTAAGCAAAAGAAAATGCCTCGTTTTCTAAATACCCTTAGTTTTTTGCCAAAGGGCAGTGGAAAGAAGAGCTGGAAAAATGCTAAGTTAATTCCTTGCTGCTGTGAGAAACAAGAACCTTATAGGCCATACCATCTTATTCTTCTCTGAAGAGGGTGCCTGACACTGTGAAAAAGGTATCTGGGTATCCATTTATAAATCTGTGTACTGAAGTTTAGGAAAAGCTTACCTGTACTGTCTTCCAAAAACTCAAATCATGTTTGGACATTTGTATTCATTGACGGTTGATCTGGAATGTTTTGGTGATTTTTCTTGCTTACTTTTAGTAGGAATAATATTTGTGTTTGCAAACATATGGACATAACAAATCCAACGCTCTACCTCATTTAAAACTGAACACACACAGAATGATATTGCCTTAGGCTGGCAAAGAAATATCTGCCAAATTCAGAAATGAGCTCAGTTCTTGAAACTGTAGCTCTGAAAGTCTTGTATAATTATTTCTCCCTTGATTTGTTTCCAGAAAGACTGCCAGATCACAACACTGTGCAATTACAATTTCCAATTCTCTGTAGAAACCAACCTTTCAGTTGCTATTTAGAAATATTATTATGGAAGAGCAATTACAATACTGCTGAAAACGTCTTGATAACAACTTTTCTCTTACTTCATTTATGAACAACTAACTTTATTGGTATAGTTAATCTAATATTTTATCATGGTCAGTGAATACATTACATAGTAGAATTATACTATCTATATACCAACCCTATGCCTGCAAAGTATTGTGAAAGATATTCTTGAATTAAAATGGCAAGATTTATAAAAGCAAAATCTCTTTACTGATTATATTAATGTATTAAGAATAAGTTCCTCAATAAATGATGGATAAGGAAATACACAAACAATAAATGGTTGGTTGACTTTACTCTTCAGTGTAAACACTATAAGTTCATGTACCTAGAGTTTGTCTAATGGCATTTACTTAAAAAATTGATAATGTTATTATGTTTTATTAACTTAACTTTGCTAGAAACAAACAAACAAAAAAAAAATTGGGAATTTCACCCTGTGCTGACTTCGTATTGAATCATGCCTCTCAGAGTTACTAAAATCTTTCTTGCTTAGGGCTTGTCATTATAATCCATAAAAAGTTAATCTAATGTTGAAATAAAGTTACCAAAGTAATCAATCTTTGTCTTTTTTTCAAACCTTCAAACACTTTCAAATTTAATTTTCTAAGGAAAAAGTCTGCTGCAAGATAACGAAATAGTGGAATTGCAAGTAGATGTCAAAAAGATCCACAAGGATGGTGAAGTAGTCCCCTGCTCAATTATTCTGCCATTATGAACTGAGTGTGAACTGATGGTAATTGAAGCGAGAAAGGCACTAAAACACTTTCCAAAGCAACATCTGCAACGAATCAGAGGAATGAAGATAAAATGACAAGGACATTTAATGACAGGATTGTTCCCCTGCCGGCCTTTCTGCTTAAAAAGGTCTGGCCTAATTCCAGTTAGAAATGATCCCAGCACAATGAGTATACCATTTCTGTGTGATGTGTAACTGGGTTTCACAGAGATATTTGAAGAATGCAGTTAAATATCTCTTTGAAATCTGGACTGTTCCCAAACTTTCCAGTGCTCATGACACTCTGGGTTGAGCTCTTCTTCTTCCTCCTCATACTTTTTCCACCCACAAAAATCTTGTGTGTTATTTGGGAGGGAGCATCGCTGTTAATGGATGCACATTTGTATTAGACCTTACGAGGGAATCAAGTATATGTAGGACCATCCCCAGCCCCATGACATTCCTTCACTTTCTCACAGCTCTCCCTACTCAGTCCAAGTCATACTCTCCTGTAACACACCACAGACCTTCACTAGCATTAGGCTCACACTTCTGTTACAGATAAAGCCTCCCAGGAAAGTCAGAACCCCTTCTGAGGGTAAGCTCTTCCACTGTTCGGCTACTTTCACTACTAAAAATGCACGTCTTATTTATAATCCTTTGATTTACCTATTTACCAAAGTTTCTTTCTCATGGTATTTCAGGTCATGATTAAGCAATCTCTAAATGGACAAATCCTCACATAAATACTGACTTTTATTTTCCATGTTTTCCAGTCTTTGGGTCTTTCTTGTAAATTCTCTTTTGTATGGGCGAGGAACTGAACAAGATATCACACATTACTAGAATGAAAACACACCATGAAAAGCCTAATCCTGATTAGATTTTTGGATTATGTTTAACAAAATCTTCACAATTAAATAATAAAATGAGTAATTCTGACATTGTAAGTGTTAATACAATTTCACAGGCAAAATATTGATTCTGTGTCTGTTATCTGATTATCTAAAATTAGGATTGGAAAATATTCTTAATCCTTTGCTGACAGGGAACAAGGAAACAAAATAATTTCAAATCATTGGAGGATGGAGTCGAGCTGGTGAAACCAGACTACAAGATACTAAAGAGATGAGGTGTTTGATGTGCAGTTCCCACATTGCATGGACGTTCTTTCATAAAAAGGTTTTGGATTACTGTCAAAGCTCAAAATGTTTATGGGTTTGCAACTCATTTTTTTTTAAACAACAGAACAAATTCCTTCTGCCCCCTTTGTATATTTTATGAGAATTTTTTTGTGTCTAAACTACCCTCCCCAGTTTTCCATTCACAACAGTGAAAAATTTTTGATCTGTTTTCTCGGTTAGTTCTGAATCAATCTATCTGGTTGTTACTGTATGAAATGGAGGACATAGAATTAAATTATTACAGTTGTGCATGTTTTCTATTAATTGAAAGGTGCAAGTTATATCTTTTAACCATTCTTGAAATTTTTTTTGAGTAGGCAATAAAATAAAGAAAAATCACTCGCCTAAGGAATACTTCCATTAATCACACTGAAAATATGTGGTACATACAAAACACATAATCTGTGCCGTATTGAAATAAATTTGACCTTTATTATTCTTTTCAGTGGAAAGAAGACTCACAGCAAAATACGCAAGGCTTTAGTTCAGAGCCCTCTGAAGACAGTGGGAGATTTACCAGAGAGAGATTAGATTTTTAAACTATGCTATTTCTACTACTACTTTAGGAAAGTGAAGTGTATTTCCGTTTTAAAAAGCCACCTGTCATGTCATGCATAATCACTGTGAAGGGTGAGATTAGCAGGGTATTTTTCCACAGTAAATACAGCAATTAGTGGCTTTTGGAGAAGACCAAAAGTATTTGAAAATTTTGAGCAAATTCAACAACCAGTTGTGAATGAAGGGAAAAAAAAAAGGATTTGGTTAAAACATTTTGTTTCAGTATTTTTAAATTATCTGGAGTTTGGTTTGGTTTGGTTGGGTGGGGTTTTTTTGTTTGATTGTTTTTTTTCAAAATACTAATTTTTTTTTCCTGAATTACAGAAAAACAGTTGTGAGTAATGAGGGGATTTGTTGGAACAGGAGATGAATATAATGAAAGTAAAGGGGAATTTGAGATGTAACTGCAAATGACAAAAGAAAAGAATTTGAACAGGCAAGAAAACCCTCCAGCTCAAGAAAAGGGTGCCAAGTCCCAGCCTGTGTAGGTGAGTGGATCCTGAGGAGCCTTCTGCCCACTTCTCCCTGTTCCCCTGCCCATGCTATTCGGCAGGATCTCATTCTATGTGATGCCCCTCCTACGTCAGGTGTAGGGAGTGGCAATGCAGAACAGAGACGGGCACATATTTAGCTCTGCTCCATGACACTAACAGCCGATCTCAGAGACATTGCAGCTCTCCAGCAGTCCTTACTACAGGATGCGCATAAAGGGACAGTTGAATAAGGAACTATAAGAGAGCAAGGTAGTAACTGTTTGAAACACAGACTGCCTTAATAGACCTGCAAGCTCCTCAGGAGGGGGAAAGGAAAATACTACAGCAGTCAAAAGTTATGTATGAAAAAACCACATTTTTCCATATTCACTTTCCATATTTCAGCACCTGAAATTAGCTGGTGTATTGATAAATGAATTTATGCAGTTGATTTCACAAAGTCAGTCTGTATATTGCTGTAATCTGTGCACCAAAACTTTTAAAAAGTACAATATCAGAAAAAAATTGGCATTATAAACATTCTAAAAATGTGAGTGGGTATGCCAGGCTCTTAAACTTTTTTTACCATATTAGGTTTTCATTAGAATTTGGTGTAGGGTGAGCAGGGTGAATTTCTAAACCTTAAAAAAGCAGGCAGAAGAAAAAATATATCAAGTAAATCCCTATAAAAGCAATATCACATCCAGAAGAAACATGTCATTTTGGTTCTTCCAAATACCTTGAAAAGAATAAAAGGCGGTTTGGAAAGAAGCATGGTATGCTTTGAAATTCCAGCTGAAAAACCAAGGAAGACCTATTTGTTTTCTTTTGTCTTTTTGTACCGCCCTTCTGGATTTTTTTTTTTTTTTTTTTTTAGTATCTGTAAAGCATTTTCAAACGATTTTGTATGACAGGTTGAATATGCATCGTTATTTTTGTTGCTAGGACAAATGAGATAACCGTAAATGTTTTGTCTACAAAAAGGAAGCTGCTATCAATTTAATGTGGGATACACAATAAAGCCATGGGGAAGCGAAGCTGGTGCACGTGGTGAATGTTGTGTGGGGATTAGCTGCTTTTGATAACGATTGACGGAAGAAACAAGACTGAGATTTTTGGAGGAAAGCAGTTGTTTACAGATTTCACTTGTGTCAGTGGCAGACTTGTTGCAACAGATATCTGAGTGTCTCTGGCTCTTCTCTAGGCGTGACAGGCGGGAGGTAAATCACTAAGTCACACTTAGTTGTCAATGGTTTTGTGCTTTTAAGTCACCAATGGCTCTGAAATTTCCAAGATAATACTGACTTAGGGGTGATCTGTAGCATTAGAAGTGAGGGGGGAGACACCCTCATCCCCCTGACATCTGGACCATGATAAGACTGAAGGAATCTCTGAGGTCAAACTTGGCCCAAAGAATCCCTTCAAACACCTGCATCTTGAAAGGAATTTTCCATCCTTTCAGCTCCCACTTTTCTTCCAGGGAAGTACAATAAATGTAGGAACATGATTCAATGCAATCTTTTCTCAAAGCCACGCACATCTATCTCTCTAGTCATCCCCAGTGTTCAAAAAATGAAAGAGTAAAAGACACAGGGTGAGTACACTGTGATATCCCTTCCCAGCTTCTCGATTTGGTTGGGGGCCTTCCTGCACTAAGGTTGCATTCATACTGTTATAGTTAATAGCCATCAATAGATTAATTGCTGATGAATTTGTAGAATTCCATTTGTGTACATGTTGCCTTGACATTATCTGACAGCAACAAAGCCTACATCGTATTTTGTGCTGTGTAAAAATATGGGGTTTTATTTAAAACTCTTACCTTCAAATTTTACTGGCTGCCCCTAAGGCTTATGTGAGAAAACTGAATAATTTTTTGGTTTTTTTCCATGTCCGTCATGTAACTTGTGATTTTATGTTTCTCTCCCATAGCTCTCTTGCTGTTTGCCCAAGCAGAGAAGTGATTTTACTCAGTTTGTTATTGACTGGATGCAACTCCATAGATAATATAATGCATATGACATTTTCCTATATGTTTTCCAGCTGTCCTATATTCTTTGGGCAGTGATCAGGATGAGATGAACGTGTTGACATTATAATTTTTTCTATTTATCAGTTTCTTTCTTAATCATTCCTAACAATCCGCTTTACCTTTTTCCCCATCATCACTGATCAGTGAGATAGTGTTATTCAGGAAACAACCACAGGGATTTCAATCATTCTCTTCTTAGTGGTAATAACTTCTACTCCATCAGTAAAGGAGTTCTGGTCTAGGTGCCTTAGTTTGGATGCACTGACCTTTACTTCCATCTTCCATTCTATTACAAAATCTGTTAGCATTATCAAAACCTGATGCAACTTTTGAAATGAGCTTTAGATTTGACTATATTGAATAATTTTGTCAGAAGACTTTGGTACCTCATTGTTCACATATTTTTATACTTTAATTATGAGTATGCTGAAGATGTTTTATGGGTCTGTAACCCCTCCACCACAGAAATCAAATTCTTATTCCTACCCATAATTTCCTAAAGGAATTCCTCAAAAATTATGTTTTCCTACCTTCCCAAGAAAAATTGATTTTTTAATTTTCATGGTAACGGATCAGTTCACAAATCTTGGCTAAATTTCAATTCAGTTTATGAACAAGCAACACATTTTCTCAAGTTTAATAACTCCTTTGCAAATTTGAAAGTGGTTTGTAGAGTATGACTTCCCTTTACCAATGTTGCATTCACTGTATTCCAGTATTTTTTAATTGACCTATGTGTTCTTCAGTATTATTTCTACCAATCATAGAATCATAGAATGGTTTGGGTTGAAAGAGACCTCAGAGATCATCTAGTCCCAACCCCC
>NW_010228726.1:169677-240685 GCF_000690775.1 Eurypyga helias
GTGTCCCTGCCCATGGCAGGGGGGTTGGAACTACATGATCTCTAAGGTCTCTTTCAACCCTAACCATTCTATGATTCTATGATCCATTACCTTTCGATTGACTGCTGTCTAATTAGGCTGTAGAACTACTGGGACATGGAAATTGAATCTTTTTTATGCTTTAAAAGTTATGTTAAAAGGGGCAAAGTATGTGACATGCTAACTATACACATCCTACTTCTTATTAAATTAAAACTAGGCATTTGAGAATCAAGAGCAAATTATTTTAGCAGATTCTGGTCTGCTTGAAAGAATATGCTTTAAATAGATCAGGTAATCAGATTAGTATGTGGTGGAAATGAATGAGAAAAATGACGACTAAATGATACATAACAAATGATTCAATGCAAGACCCAAAAAATCCTCAGGACACAGTTAATGTGTTACCTGGCTATATTTTCCCATTTGTTGCTTATTTACATGTGTAATGAACTCACTGAGAGGGCAGGGAAAGCCTGAGCTCTGCTAGCACGAACAGAGGGTCTGTATAGCAATAAACCAGCTGTGTTAGTCTGTATCTGCACAGTGTTAAGTAGCCAGGCATTGACCTATCTGGGTAACGGGAACTGTAGCTGCAGTGCAATGGCAGTAGCTATAATAGAATTTCTAATGCACTAACTGATTCAAAAAATGAACTGCAGGCGAAGCGTGTATCCATTTTGCCTCATTTCCTAAATGGCAGTGTTTACTAAGGTAGTGAAAAGGATTATAAAACACACGACTCTACGTTACTGATGCGTTCTTGGATACTACATAAGTAGTATCTTATCTAAATGATAACTGTAATTAGAAAGCAGACTCCAAGGTATTTTCTGCCCAAAATCACACAGTGGTCACCTGCCACAGGAAAAACGGCTCAGCCTATATGGTTTATACAAAATCAGAACCAAAGGAGTGCTTTATTGATTTATGAATAATGCATAATAAACTGGCAATGAATGAGCTATACGTTCAGGATCCATATCAGCAATATAACAGATAAACTGCAATACTAAATACTTGAAAAACATCAGCAAACACCTGCAAATTTCTAACCATCCTTGTACAGCTAACCCAGGAAAGTTTTGGTTGCATATACACACATTTACACGCACATCCCCTGCACACTGTTTGGATTACAAGGTCACTCCATACAACCTGCCAATGCATATACCAGTGAGAAAGGTCCTCGGGCTCACATACATATAGCCTAGTTGTGGGCGCCTTTTGCAGTACTCCATGCTGTCACTGTGCTGCCAGCATGGTTTTCAAGAGGGAAGGATGTGTGGGCATCCCTACACATACCTGTTGTTGGGTTATTGTAGTCTTTCCCCAAGTCATGCTGTGACAATGAGATCCTGAACTATACCCGCTGACATGCAGATATATGGATTTATATTAAAAAAAAAAAAAAAAAGTGTTTCAGCCATGACACTTTTGTATAAATTGTATATTGCACTTTGGTTCTGATTTGTTATAAACCACATGAGCTGAGCATTTTTTCCTGTGGCAGGTGCACACTGTGTGATTTTGGGCAGAAACTATCTTAGGGCCTGTTTTCTAATTACAGCTAAATACATAAATTCTGCACAGGAGCCCTGAAAAGGAATTATTTGCTAGGGAAATCCTATCAGAAATCTTGGAAAAACTTGTAAAAATTCCTTATAGTTCAGCTGTCTGTTTTAGTCATTGGCATAGTCTTTCACCAGTAATCGTCCCATTAAATAAAAAAGAGAGCAGAAAGCTGGTGCCTATCCAAGTTTTGTGGGCTTGAAAATGATTTATTCCATTTGCCATCTATGTGACTAACAAAAAGATAGAAAGACTGCATTAAAAAAGAGCTAAAAAAAAACCCTTTGAAAGGATGTGTTGAAATTTATTTTTGCTCTTTGCACTTGCATATGATGTGACTTGGAACTAGCTTTGTCACCTCCTGTGAACCAGGGCTTCCCCAAAGTAGGCTGGAGAGAACATTTTGATGTGTTTGCAGAGTGCATGGCTGGACCAATACTTTCTGCTTTCAAGGGAAACCAGGGGAGTTAAAACGAGCTTTTAAAATGTTTTAAGGTTTGGAAATATGAAACAATAATGATAAACTGTAAAATTATTGACTTCTGTGGCATAGTGGTAGCTGGAATATTTTTTACTTGTGGCAATGCAGGTGATCTGGCACATCCTGACCCACAGACTGGTCTGCAGGCAGCTGCCTCATTCCCTCTGCCCACAGATTTTCTTTTTAGACTCTTTAAAAGTATTTTGTGGAGGGTTGTTTTCTCAAAGGCACATGCTGAGGAGTATTCATACCGTTTAGTATAGCACCCGATGACATGGCTGATACTGGGAGGCCACAAGAGGTGCATACCTTTTCCTGTGGCAGAGTACCTGCCTCTGCTTACATGCTGGAAGTGCGTGATGTGAAGCCATGGATGTGGCTGATGGGTTGACAGGGACTGAGGCAGTTGCCAGTGGCCAAAAGGCTATGTAATGGTATAGGTTAGGCAAGAAGTTGTGGAGAGGAATTTCCAAATCTTTTTATTCAGCATTTCTGTTTAGAAGGGGATAAACAGTTGAAGATAAATATTTAATTTTGATTACAGTCACACTGGTATAAAACAATGGGAAGCAGTGGAGTTATCCTATCATAATGTAAGGGCAAGTAAGGCTGGAGTCAGGCAATGAAAAGAGGGGAGGACTTATATTCCTTCTGTATCCTTATTTCAACTGTGTTTCATTTTAGCAACTACATTTGCTTCCTCCATATCATAAATATTTTATATTCCATCAGCCATGGGGTTCATCATTTAAACAGGAAGGCATTTAGCAGTGCTGTTCTCATGCAGTTTAAGGATGTACTTCAAGCACGAGATTAAATCTTCAACTGATGTAAATGCAGCCCCATGGGTCCGTGGGAGCCACTTCCCCCTGTGTCAGCTGTGTTTGTGCTTCCATTACCTCCAGAACAAGCCCTGGGTCCTCCCAGGAGCTCCCCTTGCCAAACTGCTTCCTCCTAGACAAGCTCAGGGCCGAGCAGGGTCATCACGCAATGGGCTTGTGCTGATTGCAGCCTGATGCTTTGCTCCCACAGCCCCGGGCAGCCTCCACTACCGATATGGCATCATGCAACTGCCAAGCTGAGCTGAAGATGGAGCTGAAAATGGGCACCATGAAGGCAGTCATGGCAGCAGATACCTTCTGAAGTTGAAAGTATCTCACCCTGCCACTGACAGCCAGCACATCCCACCACAAGCAGTGGAAACAACATTGGAGTCAGATTTACCTGTGACAACCATCTCAATTTAGCAAGTGAGCACAGGCTAAAAATCAGCAGGAGCTTCACCTTGTGACCCTTCTGGCAATGTAAAGCAGTTATGAGCCCACAGCATCTGTGACGCAAAGAAAACTACAGTGCATTTCTCTTGTGCATTCAGGTTAAGTTGGTCCAGTGTTTTCCCCATGAAAGCTTTTGTAACCATACATATTTTAGCGGGATTGCACTGGCTCATGTAGACTATTTAACTGAAGTTTTCCTTTAAGGTTACTTGAAGGGGTGACCATCCATATATAAAACAAAAAAAAAAAGAGAGTTGCATGTGGCATTCACCTTGAATGCAACAAATGTTTACAGTAAGAAGAGAAGTTGTGCTCTTTAGGGATGTTTCTCTTAATTTTATTTTGCTTTTATTTGCTCTGCCTGACAAAGCTAGGAAAGCAGGGTTGCTGAATCATATCCACAGAAAAATTCAAAATATTCAAGGACTTTACAGGTGTCAAATATGATACAAATAATAAAATGTGCCACATATGTCCCATATTATAATACTTCCAGTCTTCCATATACTTTATCCATCACAACCACTCCTGCAATGCATAGTCATAACCCAGCTACTTTTGAAATGGTCATCTCTAGGCAAGTAGCAACACAGCACAGCAGGGTGAAAACTTGCTAATTCTTCATTAAGTCACTGAGGAGGTCCAAGTGTTTGGGCTTGGTCTGCACCGGCTCTGGAGTTGTGGGTTCTAAGCAGTGCCTGAAAAGCAGACTTTGTCCTGGGTTTGTCAGCCATGCGGCCCAGCCACCAGACATGCAGCTGAATAAAGAACACAATCCAGCACTTTCTGGATTCAGGCAGAAACAAGAAATATCACTAACTGCATTCCTACTAAACCAACCCACTCTCTCAAGCCTGTAGGGAACTGGATGAACACCATAACCCTATAACATCCCTTTCTCTCTAGTACGGCCATATTTCATCTCCAGCAAACTATTTTCTAGAAAGCCAGGGAAATGGCAAGCTTAGATTACATTTTGCCATACTATCAAATAATTCACAGTGAACTGGAAGCCATTCAGGGAAGATGAAAATAAGACCAGAAAGATAAATCATTTAGAATCATGTAAGGATGTCACAGACAATCTTAGGCGAGAGAAAAAGGATAAGAACCATTTTCAGAACTGGATGCAAAAAAAGGCAATAAATGAAGAAGAATTATTAGTTTTTGTTCTATAAATTGAAAAAAGGGAAAAGAATACTTTTAACTTACTGCATCTGGAAAATGGAAACCAGTCCCAGATTATGAAAGGCTTGAAAAATCTCCCTCAATAGCTGACTGTAGGTCTTTTGAGTTTTGGAGATTTGTTTTCCCCACTGTGTTTTCCTTCCCATTTAATTCTTTTCTACTTTGTGTATTGATCCTGGCATTGCAAACTCAAGGCTTTTAAAGTGCATTTGAATTCAAAGGAGTATTCACATGAATATGTGTAGGTTGACAAGACCTCAAAGAAGGGGGGAAGAAGGCAGGCTAGGTTGCAAGCCTCTGAAGTCATAAATTCCATAGAACCGTAGAATACCAGGTTGGAAGGGACTTCAAGGATCATCTGGTTCAAATTTTCTGGGCAAAAGCATGGTCTAGAGAAGATGGCCCAGCACCCTGTCCAACTGAATCTTAAAAGTGTTCTATGTTGGGGAATCCACCACCTACCTGGGGAGATGATTCCAACATCAGGTTGTTCTCACTGTGAAAATTTTTCCTGTTGTGTCCAATAAGGGAGACCTTATTGCAGCCTTCCAGTACCTGAAGGGGATGACAAGAAAGTTGGAGGGGGTGACATTTTACAAGGGCCTGTAGAGACAGGACAAGGGTTTAAATTGAAAGTGGGGAGAACTAGGTTAGATATCAGGAAGAAGTTCTTCATGGAGAGGGTGGTGAGGCACTGGAACAGGTTGCCCAGAGAAGCTGTGGATGCCACATTCCTGGAAGTGTTCAAGGCCAGGCTGGATGAGGCTTTGAGCAACCTGGTCTAGTGGAAGGTGTCCCTGCCCATGGCAGTGGGTTTGGAATTAGATGACCTTTAAGGTCCCTTCCAACCCAAATCATTCTATGAAGCTATGATTCTATGAATGGGAGGGCATTTCGAATGATGGACCTTGTCTTTCCAAGTAATCACTGAATGTGATGGAGAGCTGCTTTCCTGGAGATGGCTGAACACCTGCCTACAGATAGAAAGTGATGAATGAATTCTTTGTTTTGCTTTACGTGCGTATGTAGCTTTTGCTTTAACTTTTAACTGTCTTTATTTCAACCCATGAATTTTGTCTCTTTTACTCTTCTGATTCTTTCCCCCATCCCGCTGTCGAGGGAGTAAGCAAGTGGCTATGTGCTGTTTAGCTGTCAGCTGGACTTAAACCACAACAGTGCGGAGCTCCATTTCCTCCTGTTTGTTCCCAGGCTGCGTGCATTGGTAGACACTTGAGGTGGTTGGTCTTATGGTACTCAGCTTGGGAAGTAGCTAAGGAACATTTGTTGCTGTTCTGGTTGGTCTGGTTTATTCCTCAGCTGGTTGCAATGGAGTGAGTGTTGTCACTTTGGTTCCCACCCTCCAAGTCCTTCAGTTTAAAGCCTACCTCACCAAGATGGCCAGCCTGCTTCCAAAGATTCCCTTGCTTCTTCTACACAGGTGGATCCCATCCCTCCCTAATAGGCTATAGTCATTGAAGAATGTCCCATTGTCATAAAAGCCAAAACCCTCATGATGGCACCAGCCATGAAGCCAGAAGTTGATTTGCATTATCTGTCTGTTTCTGGCTGCACCCTTTTCTCTAATTGGTAAAATGGAAGAAAAGATAACTTGGGCACTAATACTTCAGAAATTTACCTTCTGATCTCTCTGCAGATGCTACCTTAGTATAGGAGACTGCAAGAATAATTGTGAATAGTTTGAAGGAAAGATTTCAATTGTAAAAATGTGTCATTTGCCTCAGTGAGGCTTACACTCAGGGGAACTGAGTAGCAGTCTGTAAATGTGCAGAGTGAATAGACCCCAAGGACAGAATACAATTACTTAGGAGGTAATGAGATGAGATTAAGAAGGGAATATTTAGACAGAATGCCAGGAAAAACTTGAGCTACTTTGAAGTGTTGAATAGTCTTGTGAGGGAAACATGAAAGCACAATTACTTGAGACATTTAAAACTGTAAGTACGCTCACATTTGCTGCAGGGAGCAAATCTCCCTTTGAAGGGAGATAGACTGAATGATGCAGCTAGGTCTCTACCCTTATTTTACCCTTCCATGTTCCAGAACACAGTGCAATTCAGACGCCCAGATGCTGTAATAAGAAATAACAAAAAGGATACTGTAGTGGTGAGCAGTGAGGCAGGTGGTGAGTGGGTTACAACAAGCATTAGAAAATTTTTGCCTAATGTATCACCTAGTTGCAAAGAATAGTGTGTTGTCTCAGTCCAGACACTGTCATCTGTGTACAAGTATATCACCTTGAATGCTTATGGCAATCACTAACAGCATCAGCCAACACTGGGAGGCGGCACCTTTATGCTTGGCATCTTAGCAGGAGTGACATTCTGCCCCCTTCTCCACTCACCCACACCCAAAAAATAAAACCCAAACAAACAAGAAAAGGTAGGCCTAGAGCTGGGTCACTGCTGTCTGCTCCCAACCATAGCTCCAAGGAGCTTGCAGCAGTGCAAAAGGGGGCAGAGGGAGTTGATTGCTTTGAATCTTTCCCGGTCTAAGCACTACATCTATCTCAATCCAGTCTGCCACCCACCCAATCCAGTCTGCTACCAACCCTATCCTGTCTGCCACCAAACCAATCCAGTGTGCCAATCTCAGCATCTGCTGGTCTGCCATGAATCCAAACAAGTCTTAGAAAGTGGGTCTGTGACCCTTCGGGCTAATGGAGGTTGCAGATGCAAAAAGTTGACAGGGAGCTGGGGGGTGACTGCATGAGTACTCAGAATGGAGGTCTGTTGAGGATCACTAAATAAAAAAACCACATCAAGCTCAGGAAATTCCTAACCTGGAGATAGTCAGAGGTTGGAGAGCAGTTTGGGATGTACCATGTACATTTACTTTGCTCTTACTCTTCCCTTTTTAGCTGCTCATGGCCTCTGCTGGAGACTGTGGGCTAGATGGAACCTAGTTCTGAAACGATGTCTGTTAATATACTTTCATGTTCTTAACTTTCAGATGCCAGAGGAAAGGCTGCCTGATGAGTCCTCTTCTGCTTGAATGTTTTGTGGCATAATGGTCAGAGAATTAGGATAAATAGGGTGGCTTTGTATCTCTAAATTATTCCTATATTTTACACTATCTAAAATGCACTGGGGATTTAACTGATATTTCACTACTGGCTGAGGAATAATGCATGCCTAATAGTACTAAGGGGAGTATTCCTCCCTCTGACTTTCAGTGAGAGGCAGAAAACCCTCTGTGTAGTGAAAGAAGAGGGGAAAACACCTGCAAAGGGCAGCTTAGGATAGGAGTGGGATTGGCTCATCCTTTATTTAGCATTTGGCATTTTCTTTAGCTAGCGTTTGTTGAAAGAGTTTGAAGTAAACAATTGCAATGACAAATGGTGGTTATTTTAACACCTTTTATGAAGCTAGTGACTAAGAGGTCATTTGATATGTTATATTATTAGCTAACATCTTTTTCTATCACAGATATGTTATTGACATCAGCTTCCAAGATTTAACTGGTTACAGGAAATTGAAATAACCCAGGAAAATTAACTTGCTTTTTGCCTTAAGAAGAATATTGGTGTAGCCAACTTTGAGAGAAGAGTAGATCATTCCATCTTCACCAAAATTATTGATTGAAATTATCATTATTATAGAACACTAAATAATCTGCAGATTGTACTTGTTTGGTATCTGCAAAGGAAATCAGCCAAGTTTTTAAAGTAATGTGAATGTAAAAAAAAAAAAGGAGAACTTGTTGGAAAATCTTAGATCAGGTCATTAGCAAGAGACTTTTGAAAGAAAATGAACATTCCTCATGTCTCAGAATATTTAACATTTCTAGACCCTTTTTTATTCTGGGTTAAAAGAAAATGAAAGTAGGTAATTTGCCATAGAATGGTCATTTATTGAAAACATCCCTGAAAGTTCGAGAAAGTAATATTTTTTAAAAGAATCCCAGATAGGAAATGGAACTGATGCAACAGCAAAGAACCACAAAACTGGGGAGCTGAGAAACCTTCTGAGCAGCACACTGTTTGAATAGACAGTGTGATGACCCTCTGCCAAATCAGCATGTAAGCTCTTTGTATGGGGAAGAATTTCAGTCAGTTCTCCTACTGATCGTTCAGGTGAAGAAGAGTCAGTGTTATTATGGACCAAAAGCTGTCCAGGAAACAGAAAAGCCCAAGATAAGCGGTGAATTTTTAAACCTTAAATGCAAGGTACCTTGAAGATCTCTGTCATAATATGTATTTATGAATCAGGAAAATAATAACTCAATGAATCTGCAGATGAGATGGTGTTAATTAGGGCGTTTAAGATGAGGGAGAGGTGTAACAAACCTAATAAGGAAAAAGGTGAATCCACAATATAAAAGAGAATAAATATGAGTCTTGAGAGGAAAATGTAAATTACATTTGACAGGGTTCCTGGCTAATAGTGCCTGTTTGGAGGAGGGATCGTGGCACAGAAGCAAAACAAGTAACTGCAAAAATCAGGGGTTTTTTTTACAGGGAGGTAAATTTTCATGTCACAGAATTTTGTTTGAGCAGGAAGCACCAGAAAACCATTTGGGGATAGGAAGTTCTGAAAATGCAGGCTCAAAATATTTAAAAAGCTCGGAGACATTCTCAAGTGCAAACGTTCCCTCTTGTTTTGTGAAAGAAATAGAAAATTTATTTTGGTTCAACA
This sequence comes from Eurypyga helias, assembly GCF_000690775.1. NCBI lineage: Eukaryota > Metazoa > Chordata > Aves > Eurypygiformes > Eurypygidae > Eurypyga > Eurypyga helias. The sequence continues at coordinate 178,869 of NW_010228726.1, forward strand.
GTGACTTGAGATAATTGTCAGATCCATGATCTGGGCCACTTGACTCCTCTGCTCTCCTCTCCAGGCTGAGTTTGTAAGCTGAACCCATGAGCTATGATGGCTCCTACAATGGGATGTCATGCTTCAATCCAAAGAGAAGAAACAGATGGAGATACAAAAGAAATATTTTTGTAAGTCTGAACTAGATTTGAGGGTCTTCATTTTCTATGTCCTCTGAACAGGTTTCAGATGGATGTTAAGAAGATGCAGCTGCATTTCTTCATCTTGCTTGCTCCTTCCTAGTGAAATGCAGAGAAATATAGGTCCCACTTTGATTTTTGTTGAAGGAGAAAACCCTTCACAGCCTTGGTGAGCACAGAAAGATTCAGAGCAGAATTCAGGTCCACTGAAGTTTTGTGTATTTTTAAAATATCTGATCACTCACTCTGGTTATCTTCTCTGGGTATAAGCTGTTAAAGAATGGTCCTAAGCAGCCCAAAAAGGAATTACTGATAAGTATCTTTCAGTCCTATAATGATGTCCTACAGTTCATTATCACTGTAGCTAAAACAGCTACATTTACATATGGCCAAATACATTTTCATGTTGCCCAAACTGAGTGCCTTAAGTAAATTCATTGGTTACAGCTGTAGGAAGGGACAGATGCATTGTGCAGCCTATGCCACCACCCTGATCAACCACTCATCCTGAACAGTCTTATCAACGTGCACCTCCATTAGCATTACATCACAAATAAGTCTACTTTGGGATGAATCTCCCACTTAAGGTAACTTGGAGCAAAATGAACTTGTAGAACACAAATGTAATTCCTTGTCAGAGTACAGTAAACTGAAAGATGTACTCCAGGAGGGCACCTCATGCAAATCCAGATGCCAATCAACATTTGGTCAGTAGGACCAGATTAGAGTTGGTAGAAATGTGTCCATGAAACACAGGAAGTATAAATACTGGATCTTCAGCCTCCTTAGCCTGATGTAGATATGGCCACAGAAGTCACTTAGGTGGAAGTTGCTTTAGGACTAACGTACTACTCAGTGTTGTACCAAAGAGATGAGATTTGGCTGCCGCCAATTTTTCTTGCCTATAAAACCATGGTTCTTCCACATTTGCACATAGTTTTATATAGTTTTATGTACACTATTCATTGTCCTTAGCCCAATTGTGACAGAAAAAGATTAGAGTGAACTTCCCATCAAGATCTTGTAGGCTGCAGAATAAGTCCACTGCAGGGCAGGCTCACAGTGCAACACACATCTATTAGGACTTTCCAGGTTTTTCTCAATACCATATTAGACAATATCAAGGCCTCAGAGAAACGTGAGAATGACATTGAAAAAAAAGACTGTAAGGGTACCAAGACAATTATATGGCTCATTGAGTAACTTGGCCCTATTAGGAAACATTGATTTCCCTCCCCCCCTTCCCACACCATTCAATCTGCGACATGCAACTGCAAGACAATTTAGTAGGAACAGTTCAGCTATTTCAGTGCAGTACAGCAACTGTTTCTTTTCATACATTTTATGACTCTAGGTTAAGGAGAACCATTTCAAAGAAGCATTTAACTTACAGGCTCTGTATAAAATCTGGGATTTCAGTAAATACAGTGTGTGTGTTTTGCCTGGGGCTGAGGCTGACATCAAGCCAGATCATTCTTTTCAGCTGTCGCTGGGCCTGATTCTGCAAGGTTTTTTCAAGCTGAATTACATAGTTCCCATTCAGGGAGTTTCCAGTGAATTCCCCATGGCACTTGCTGTGATAAAATATTTCTCACAAGGGGCAGGAATTGAAAGATATTGTCACCTGTAAGCAAGAAGTTAGAATTGGTTTAATATTTATTTTCCAGATAAGATTGCTGTTGAAGGGTGCTTGAAGAGCATAGACGAATTTTGTGTCACAGGTAGGCACAGCAAGCTTGCTCTGAACAGCTACAGGGCTGATTTACCCTGCTGAAAAGTCATGCTGATGCAGTTATACTGCTTCCGCTGCTGTTTTCTGAACATGTTCCCTTCAGTATCTCAGCTAGAGATTCGCCTTGCAATGCAGGTAGTCCCAAAGTGAGCATCTGTGTCTGGCTCCAAGGAAACGAAACACCAGCTGGTTTCTGAGGAGTTGTCTCCTTTGCCCCTCTCACTCTTCTCAGTACATAAATTTCAGAAACACTCCCTCCTGATGCTCCTCTCTCGCTCCCTCCAAGCAGAAGGTAGTTTGCACAGTGGCAGGCTTGGAGTTACACAAATGCAGGTTGACCAACCAAAACTGTATGGCTGTGCGGCTGATGACCGTGGGGATTCTCACTGTGGTGCAAGTCAGAAACTGCAATGACTGCAAAATTCTGCCCTCCTTTCCCACACTGACATCACTAATCTGAGTCTCTCTTCTCGAGCCAGATGACTGCTTTAATGAGATTTGTAAGAATCTAGCACACTAGAGGCTTCTCTGTGTTGGTCAAGTGTGGCTGAAATTGGTCTGTGAGTTCAAACAACCTTATACAGGCAGTCTTTCAGGTGAACAACAGAGAGACAAGCAATATAATTCTCTGCTAAACCTTGTTTCCTTTGGAAATCAAGCTGAAAAACAGACTGTCAGGTGAGGCACATGTTTTGTTTTGGTTTTATTTTAAAATAAATCAGGGCACTTGGTTTAGAAGAAAGATATGGAACAGCTCCAAGACAAAAAAAATTGAGAAGGGTATAACTTTTCAGCCAGAAGAAGAGGTGACTTTAAGAGGGGTGTGTTAAAGACCTATCCATTCATACAGCTACTACCCTGTTATTGTTGGTTGAGCCTGTCTTTGCAAATAGTGCAATGACTTTTAATTTACTGGTCAATCAATTAAAAATTTCCAGGGAATGTTTGAATGTGCCAATGAGCCAAATCCTTCTAACCCAGGGAAAATTGAAAACAAAAATGAAAGGAGAAAATGGGGAACACACCCAGCCACAGTGTTAACCACTTAGCAGTTATCTTCATACCCCCTCCCTGTTTTTCTTCTGCCATCTTAGTGCTGCCAAATCTCACGCTTCAGTTTTCACAGATCGGTGCCCTGCCAAAGAGAAAAGAGAAAAAGGATGAGAAAGAATAAGAGCAATAGTATAATGTCTAGCTATACAAAATAGGAACGAAAACAATGCCATTGCACAGGAGGAGGAAATATAAAAGTTCCTGGTTCCCTGCAGGAGGGTCAGTAGTATGAGGAGTTATAGAAAACTGGGATTTGGTCAGTAGTATGAGGAGTTATAGAAAACTATGGAGAATCTGCAATGGACGAAAACAGAAGAAAGAGTAGCAGAGAAAAAACGGCTTAGGTGTGTAGGGTGAGAAGAGGTTTTGCAAGAAATCCCTAAATACCTCAGGACCGTACAGCAGCACAAGGTAAAAATGAACGTGGAAGAGGCCCATAATGTTCATTGAGCCTAGGAAAGTATCAAAGTGTTTATCTATCAGAAAATGTACTCAGCTTGTAAACCCCAGACCAAACGAGCTATCTGCATGCTACCTGCACACTCTCTGCCTGCCATCTGTGTGCTGCTTGTAGCACTGACAGACCTGGCAGAAAGTCAGATGTGTCTCAGAGGAATTTGGTTCTTCCTGGAAACTCCTCCTGGGGCTCCAAGCGAGAGCAATTTGTGATTCTCTGGGCGAGAATATATCGATCTTCTCTCTGATTACTGAGAACTGTTATAATCTGAAAGTGAATTCTTTAGGAGTGATTTGACCTCTCTGAGGAACCTGCCAAAACTGATCCCCTTAGTGTGGGCATAACCTGTACTGCAGAGGAGCAAAGAAGGCTCCATCCATGCTTGGTGTTTCCCATGAAGGCATATGAGAACCCTGTTCACCTCTGAGCATGCCTGAGCTGGGTACCTAGGGCACAGTTTAGGTTTATGGACTATTTCTGGTTCTGTCACATAGGTGCTGCTGTGCACAGCCAAGGAGCAATCTTGCCCATCTTGCAACCGTAACTGCCCAGGCAATTTATAGAATCATATAATCATAGTACAGTTTGGGTTGGAGAAGAATGGAATAGAATGATTTACTCCAAATTTCAGCAAGTGAGGATGACTGAGCAACCAACCACACAAAGTTGTTTCAGGCATACCACCTCTGACTGGGAGTTGCTGAGACTTTTTTGAGGTTAAGCAAGACAAATCTGATAAATGATTAGACATGAGGCCTCCAAGGGACACTTGGATATTACTGGGAGTGGCACTGGTAGCTCAAACAAGCAGTGATTTTTCCCAGCGCAGGAGTGCTCAAGCTCAAAATTACATGGCAGAAGGCCTTCATTTTGGGGACAGAAAACAGTATCCTTACACTTTGCCATCAATGTAACCATGGGAAATGAAGGTGGTGTTACTGGTGTGCCAGTCTTCTGCTGTGTTTCTGTGGCCATTTGTGATCGGCAAGAGGTGGAGTAGCTGTGAGGTTGCTCTCCACCAGCACATGTGGAGAGGGCTGTCTGGTGGCCACAGTGGGAAGCTGTAACTTAGCTTCTGCAGTCTGCACCATTCACAAGACTTAGAGCCATACAATCAACCTCTGTAAGACTGTCTGTAGAAATTATGATTGAAAAGTGGCCTTTCATTTTCTCTGAACAGTTGAAGGACTAACAAAACTTCTCCGAAGCTTCACTCACTTGAGTTCAGTCAACTAAAACAATGACAGTGACCATCTTTGGTTTACAGTCTGCAATCTTCCGAGGATCCATGGGTTACTTCTGAGAGGTCGGTGAAAGGTAACAAAGGAAAGACATCTTTGCTTTGCAAGCATCTTTACTTCAACTGGAAATTTTGTAGGTGACGGCAAGTGGAAAAAGGGTTGAAAACCAACTTTGCATCACATTCTTTAAGACCTCAAACCCTTTTTATGTTATCAGTGTTTCTTCACTGTAGGTTGCTTGAGCCCTGTCTTCCCCACCATATAACAAAAGAGAAGCTGTATCTCAGTGACTCAGTGCTGAGTCATTATAAGCCAGATAAGAATATCAATTAAAGTATTTGTAATTTTTCAGATCTTTGTCACTACATTGCCTGATTTCTCAACAAATATTTCAATTTCTAGAAGAAATACAAGGCAGTAAGCTTAACAGAGCAGTTTATTTCATATCATGACAAATCCTTTCCTCTACATCAATATTTAAAACAAAACTAATGTTTGGTTTTGGTTTTTTTTTTTAAAATGGACTGTATGAAATGAGACTAGAAAAGACCATATCATAGGACCTATTAAAATGAAACTGTTTGCCCTGTGCATATTTCAGTCTCCTTCCTGCATAATGTGTGTGTGTGCATTTGTGCATGACCTCATGGAGAGCAGCTAGCACAGACCAGCTCTAGCTGGAAGGATTTTAGTCTCCAACCTCTTGGGGCTACAGTAGTAGAAGTGATAAGTCAAAAAATGAACAATAGACCAAAGGTGAGAGAGACATAAAACCCATGTGATTCTTTCCTTTTGTTTCATAGGTACCACCTGGGGCCACTCATCACTTAGCCGTATTAGCTAGCTGATGTTTTTCAGATACCCTGGTTGAAGCAGGGCTTGAAAGACTGGAGTGAAGACAGGGTAGTGGTCATGGGCATGTTTTCAGGAGGCTGTTCCTCAACTACGGAACACCATGACCATGAGGCAGGGACAACATATGTTTACTATTACGCCTAATACTTCAATTTATTCAGGCTGCAGCAGTGTTGAAAACAAACCTGATATTTTCCATATGCAGACGAAGACATAGTCTCTTTTCCTGAGAGCTTATAGCCTAGGAGAGGATTTAGTGGCAGGAGAGCAGCAGGTCCTGGCTAGCTGAACTGGAAACTGCAGTCAGCACCTCTCTATGACAGACCTTCATGCTCCTTCTGGATCAAACATGCCATTGCACCTATACCCTTGCTTCCCCCGAATCCTGGACTCTGTGTGCCAACTGTTCGGCCTTGTCAGTCAGCCATGGCTGAAACATGGGCCTAGAAATGCCGTGTGTCAGCCTCCATGTGTGCCTCTGGGGAGGACCAGACATCAAGAGCCCCACTTGAAGGCACTCCTGTCCCCCTTTGCAGTGCTGCATGCCTTCTCCCTTCTGTGTGAGGTGGTGCCTAAGGTACGTCTGATGCCGGGACTGACGGCTGCGTCTCATGTCCGGGCAGAGGAGTTTTCCAAGGTGTGTCAACTGGAGCTTTACCTTGCATTTTTCTCAAATGAAAAATCGCTGGCAGTACCAAATAATAATTGTGAAATAAATTATTCATGGTATTTTTCCTCTACACTCAGTTGTTAAGTATTTTTTCACAAATAGATTTTTTATTTTAATGTGACCAGCTCTGATTAAGAAAACTTCTCCCTAGTTCTTCAGCCTCCTACAGATTTTCTTTTCTGAAGCTCATTTCTTCCCCCCATAGTCCAGCAATCCCTTAGTGTTGTTTTGCATGCATCAATTAGACCTGATGCTGTGATGAAAACAAGAAGAAGACACGTATACGTTTATTTCCGTCACTCAGAACCAGACATGGGAGAGGCAGCTCCGTTTTTCAGTATCAGCATAGCAAGTCGCACTTCTCTGACTCAGAAACCCTTTGAGCAGGGGAAGTTTGAAGAGCCTTTAGGATAGGAGCCCTCCCACACTGCTTGCACAGATACACATCTGATCTTACTGTTCATCTGAAAAGATCTCCAAGGCAAAAGGAAACAGGAACATGGTTTCATGGCTAAAGCAACACATTACAGACTGAAATGCAGTCTCATCCCACTAGAGGGTGGTCTGGTCACCTTCATGTTACAGCTGAGGTGTGCAGGCAAAGTCCTTCCAGAAAGTCTGTGTCCCCTTTATTTAGACTCAGCAACATCAAAGTATTCCTGTTCTGAGTTTTTCCAAGTGCCTCATGTCCCACCATTAACACTGAACCTGCCTTCTCATTTAAACAAATAAACACATTGCACCTTTCACTGAAGATCTGATACTCTACAAATATTAGCATACTCCGGTCTTCTACCAATGCTACAACTGTATATATATGAAACCGCAAAATGAGGCTCAGTGTTAAAGAGGAACATGCTTGGTTTGATACTGCTTTGAAATCTTTATAGTCTGTTTATGTGGTTATTTATTTTCTCCACATAATTTTCACAGGAAGCTGAATTATTACAAGTAAAAAAAGGCAAATAATTTCTTATGAGCTAGGCTGTGCTTTGACTACCTTTTACAGTGAACCACAAGAGATGAACTAGAGGCTCTTGTATCAGGTTTGGGAAAGTTGGCAGTTAATCTCACAGCTAGCTCTCCCACCAGCTGCATGACATTCACCAAAAACACGTTCGTGTGCCAAGCCATTCCTCTGTATGGGGAGATATGTCACCTCTGCTCTCCTTCGCAGGACAGCCTGCTCATCTCCCTCTTTCTCTTCCTTCAGCTGCTCAGACTCAAACACAAACATCTCCACCTTCACACCTTGTGGCCCAACCTTCAAAACTCCTCATCTTGTTCCTCCTGAGATGCACATTATGATGACCAAGAAAAGGTAATTTCAACCTGCTTTCTGATTCACATCACTTCTGATGATCAGAAATCTTTTAGGACCCTTGCAAGGAAAATAAAAGTACAGCCTTACATCATGGAACAAAGATTTCAGCCAGGGTCAACCCAAACACCATAGAGTTCAATCTGAACTTCAGAAAGATGTCAGAGAATCTCATCCAATGTCTTGGCTTCTACCTCAATGTTTACCCACATGGGAATGCTCCCTTTTACTTTCATCAGAGTGGGAGCAAAGATACAACATCACAAGGGATAAACTGTGGTTTTGTACCTGTGTAAAACTTTCTCTGTTAGGAGATTCTGTCCAAAAATGAATTAGGCTTTGTATCATTTTGCTCTGATCAGGTTTCTCTTTATTGCCTCATTTTCCTAAGTGTTGTTTTCAGGCTTAGTAGTGGATAAATGAAAAACTTTATCTCAAAAAAATGTGGTTGCAGGTATTTCCAGCCACAAAAGCTAGCCATGTCTAAGAATGTTCCAACATAGATGCAAGCTCATTGGAAAAAAGTGAAGGTTTTGTGAGCAAAGCAGGGCACCATTTGCCATTACATTAATATATATATATAGTCATATTTTGAATGATACAGATACAAATATAAATAATTTGGGGAAAAACATGCTTGCTTTACATGAGTTCATTTTCTCAACCATTTTAGGATATGTTACTTGCCTATTTGGTTTTGTCTGTTTCACATAGTTCAGACAGAAAAAATGTTAAAAGATTAAAGAATTCCTTATTAACCTCATGGTATTTGAATCATGTCAACAGATATGATCCAGCTGCCAATGATAATCAAGAGTACCTTCAGCTGTGAGTTTGGATGCAAATCACAACAAAACAGGACAACCTGTTCTGATGCAATAAAATGAATTATTACATCATTAATCTGGTCTATATAAACAGAACATGGAAAAGAAATAAACTCCTTTGTCTTCATAAATGCTTTACACTCCAGTGTCTTGAGAGTTATATAGGATGTGGCATATTGTTTGGCTGCTGCAGTAAAAAAAAAGGAAGTGTGACACTCAGGTCTTATGAAAAGCTCCCTGTGCTCCTTTTTGGTGGCAGCAAAGTTTTGGATGGGTGTTGTTGTCTCTAATAAATGTTATATACCTAACTATTAGGATATATAGTTAGAACTGTCCTCCATAATTGGTTCCAACATCTGGATACCACTGTTAAATAGGTTTGGGGAGGAACATGTGGTCCTCATTTAAAACACTGCAAACACTATCATGATGTAGACTGTGAAATTTTAAGTGAGACTACTGCTGTTTTGATTACACTCTGAGATAGAAAACAAAAGTGAACAGCACTCTAAATGATGTAAAACTGAAAGAACACCAGCATCCTTTAAGAGGCATCGCTACAGCAGATAAAAGAGGAACTTTTATTTTATAAGAGAACTTATCAAAGCATGGAACTTCTGTCGCTGTTTTCTGTTTACCAAGTAAACTTATAACAGAAGGGAAGGGAAGTGAAGAGGAAAGAGGGAAGGGAAGAAGGAAGGAAAGGGAAAAAAATCACAAATAAATTCCAAATGTAGCTACAATTATCAAGGCTCTTCTTTGAATGGTGTGTTTCAGAATCCAGGGCTCAGCACTGCCATTATTGTGTAACCCCAATTAATTAGGTATTGACTTGTTTTTTCATTCAATTAAAGTATAATTAAATGGCAGTGGTCTGTCTCTGAAAAACAGATGAAAAGGTTCTGGTAGGAATCTCTAGGTTAATCCAGCTGCTTAAAATGTGTGTTGTATTTGACCATTTGCCAAGAGAGTCTGTGAATACATGAGCCAGCTGGCACAGGGAGGGCTGGTGGGAACCTATCAGCTGTTTAGGACAATGGCTGAAGCTTTTTTAACCAAATCAGTTTTTAAAATACCTAAAAATGAGACACCCTACCTTGGAAGTTCAGGAATTATGTCAGCAGTGAAATTCTAAGAAGTTTTTTCTTCTTAAAATATGAGTTTGGACTTATATTCTGTGAACCTCTGAACCAAGCCGTTAATTTAGATTACTGTTAAATGTCTGGCAAAGAGACACAATACATCAAAGCCTTATTTTTGCAGTGATGGAGCCCAAGTTTGCTATTTTTACAAATATGGCTATTCAGAAGGAATAAAACTGTGTTAAATGTGATGAATGGAGTTGCATCACCAGTTGCTCTTTGGACCAGGCAGGGCTCCAGCCTTGGGTCCAGCTTTCAGGGCATCACCCCTTACTCCACAGGACCTCAGGAAGATGCGCAGGTGCTCATTTTGCCAAACTGTGAGCCACAAGCACACCCTGGTGAGCAGTTGCTCTTACACACCCTGCTGTGGACTCTGGCTGAGCTTCTCATGGGAATAAGAACGTATTAGCTCAAGGGAGAGCTGCACGAGAAAGCTAATGCACCATTTCCCACTAAGTATTTTAGACAGAAAAATTATCCGATGACCCTGGCATTTAAAAAAAAAAAAAAATTCTTTTGCTCCTTGTGTTTTCACTGTTGGATGAAACAAAATGATTGCAGGCAGGAGTGACTTCTGGAGCGCGGAGGCGACGACGAATAGCCGAGTAGCTCTGTAAAATCCGGGCTGGATGCGTGCGTGTGGAGGCCAGGGTGTCTGCACGCCAGGTGTCGATATGAAACTTGCCATGCTAACAAGAGCCTTGCAACAGGCTGTTACTCTGATTTTTTCCACCTGGTGCTTGCTGCAGCAACATGTCTGCCTCACCATGTGAGTTATCTGAGAAGCTGTCAAAAGGCAGGGAAGATATGGGAAGTTTTGAAAAACCTGGCTGGGCCTGCCTTCTCAATGGTAACACTTTGTGACACTTTTATTTTCAGTCTCAGGCTTCAGATGCTTCATTTTCTTTCCACTGAGAGAGACAAGCTAACAACGAAAGGCCTCCAGCCCCCAGAGATGCTCCGGCTGTGTGCTCCGTGGGGTGTCCTGATGCTCTGTCCAGGGCTTCTCCTCAGCTTCCAGTCTGCTTCCCACAAGTACAGGATGACCTTGCTGTTTGTGCAGAAAAAGAAAAATTTAAAATGTAAATATGTCTATAAGCATTTGGGAGATGAGGAAAAGCAGATCTCCTTAATCCAGTTCTGAAAGCTTCAGGTGCATATCTGAATCACTCCATACCCACTGTGTTTCCTGAGCTGTAGCCTGTGGTGTTCCCAGAAAACCAGGAAAACCAAAAGTGCAAACACTAAGTAGGGAATTAACATGAAGGGGGCAATGAAGGAAAGCTGGGAAAAGCCAGAAGTGGCATTTCAGCGTCTTTTGCACTTCCAGGAGGACTTGCATGACTGAAGTCTGGGCTGTTCACCCGAACTGGACCAGCAAGTGTGTGTAAGAAAAGGGTATTCCCCGACTTTACCATCTCACTTGGTTTATTTCCATTGACCGGTACAGCATTACTGTTGTGTGTGTCAGAGACAGTTCCTGATGATACAGACACTGGGTTGTTCTCATTTTCTTAATGCCCAGGATTTTTGTTTTCTATCAGAGGAATCCATTCCTAAAGTACAATTTCCTTATTCAGGACAGAGGCTGGAAGATATTCTTGGAAAGAGGAAGCAGTTTAATATTTCTTTTTCTCCCTATTATCTGAATTTACGTGATTTGCTCTATGCTGTATTCTGATTCCAGAACTAATCAGTTTCAATGATGCTTAGCAAAAGTAATTTGGGAGCCCCAGAAATTTCGGTGGCATTATTTTTTTTTTTTTGTCCTAGCAGCACTGTCAGCTGTCAGTGAGACCATATATCATGGACATCCTTCCATGCAGGACATGTGGACAGGATGGGAAGGTGAGGGTACCCCACTCCATTTGGCAAACGTCTCCCTGCTGATAAGCGATAACGTGACGACACGTTAGGCAGGGCTCCCACACCCAGATCCATGTGAGAGGCTTTGGGACTCCAGAAATGCAGGACTCCTTTTTGTGGAATTGGTAGCCAACATTCAGGTCACCAAGTGTCATTCCCTGCCTCTACAGAAGAAACTAGAAATCCAGGGGGATCTCAAGGTTTTCACTGGAGTTATAGTCCAGAGAGTTATGGCTCAGGAGAACTGTTAGAACATGTGACAGAGCTAAAGAGAAACAGAGGAAAAAGTCGGGGTTTTTTCCAGTTTGAACCAAACCTTTTTTAAAAATTAGATTTCCTATGAGTCAGAAACAAGGTGATTTTTTTTCAGCACAACTTTCTGCACAACAGATTTATTAGTTCAGCTGATGTGATATCTTACAAGAAACAAAATATATTAATACTTGAGAAAACATAATGATGTCTGTTAAAGATATTCCCCAAATTTGCATTATTTTTAATGATTTATCATTTATGAAAGACACCAAATCAATTGCATTTGAATGATTTTTAAAAAATATTTTTACAACATCAATGTCAAACCCAAATGAAGAGTCAGAAAATAAACAGCGAGCAAAAATCACCCATGCTCCCAAGAGTTTTAAAAGTAATCTCTACAAAGGAAAGAGGAGTAGCTGAAATATCTGATGAAGGAGTTGGAAGATGTAAAAAGGTTAATGGCAATAGTAGTATGGGATGTGGGAGTAAAGTCATAACACATTTATTCTCCCTGTGTCTCCAGTGCTGTGTTCATTAGAGTGTCCTGGGGAGATTAGTCCCTTCTCTCGCTGCCTACACTCCTGGGGACTAAGGCTTTGCCACTGAGCTCAATACTGAGGTGATTCAGGGACTGGTTTAAGGGCATATTTCTTACTGAGGCCTCCTTCCCGAGACCAGTGATTTCATTCAGACCGGCCCCACCCTGAAGATTATTTATGATGTGGTTACAGGAAGACATTCCTTTTACCTCTGAGTCTCAGAAGTTGAGTGAAAGCCACCAAACGTGAACAATAGTCAGGGGCTGACCTTACAGAGGGTCAGCAGAGGAAAATATTCAGAGTCACTGCAGTAATGAATGGACAGACATTAATTTAAAACAAACCACATTGTTTCTTTTACTCAGAGTAGGTAATGAAATAATGAAAAGAACCCACAAGCTTTCAAAACGGCAGCATTAGCTGGATTTCCACTGCCACAGGATCAAAGCAAGAGGATTTGTTTGTTATAGTCAGACAGTATCAGACAAGGGAAGTCTCCACCAGCCTAGCAGAACCAAGTCGGTCCCTCAGCCCACCTCCGTCCCTCCAGCACATTCTGCAGCTCCGAGGAAAAGGACTTGGGGGTACTGGTTGATGAAAAACTGAACATGAGCCGGCCGTGTGCGCTGGCAGCCCAGAAAGCCAACTGTATCTTGGGCTGTATCCGGAGAGGTGTGGCCAGCAGGTCAAGGGAGGTGATTCTGCCCCTCTACTCTGCTCTGGTGAGACCCCACCTGGAGTGCTGCGTCCAGCTGTGGAGCCCTCAATATCAGAAGGATATTGACCACTTGGAGCGAGTCCAGAGGAGGCCACGAAGGTGATCAGAGGGCTGGAGCACCTCTCCTATGACGAAAGGCTGCGAGAACTGGGCTTGCTCAGCCTGGAGAAGAGGAGACTCCGAGGAGACCTCCTTGCAGCTTTCCAGTATCTGAAGGGGGCCTACAAGGGTACTGGGAGAGGACTTTTTACAAGAGCCTGTAGTGTTAGGACAAGGGGTAATGGGTATAAATTGAAATCAGGGAGGTTTAGATTAGATGTCAGGAAGAAATTCTTCACAGAGAGGGTAGTGAGGCACTGGAACAGGTTGCCCAGAGAAGCTGTGGGTGCCCCATCCCTGGAAGTGTTCAAGGCCAGGCTGGATGAGGCTTTGAGCAACCTGGTCTAGTGGAAGGTGTCCCTGCCCATGGCAGGGGGGTTGGAACCAGATGATCTTTAAGGTCCCTTCCAACCCAAACCATTCTATGATTCTATGATTCTATGATTCCTATGACATACATGTACTTGTACACAGGGTCTGCATTTACATCATCTTCCTCTCTTGCTCCATCATCTGATCCATCAGGCAGAGTAAACTCTGTGGCACCACTTTTTATTTACAGGATTCAACACTTCTCCTTCCTTATTTGATCAATGCAAAAAGAAGTGAATTTTCTGGCAAGGTCTGCACCCCACACTGTCGCAGTTCTTTCATGCATCATCTGAAATTTTTATTTCTGGAAACACCTATAGCTTGTGCTGCACTGTTTCTATCTTCAGCTAGAATTTATGTTTTATGGGCAATATTTTTCTGTAGTTGGCCATGAAAACAGGATGATTTGGAAAAATTCAGAGACTGCTTTCTTACAGTCAAGGTCGTTTGGAAAGTCACATCTAAAAAACATATAAAATAAATTACACCCAATTATCTAATTATATACAATTTTGACAGTCAAGCCCCGCCATGCTATTGATTTCCCATGTACAGGTGACCGTAATCTGCAGCTCTCAAAGTATTTCTTGCTTTCAGGTTTCAAGCAGAGAAATGAAACACTGGTTTTGGACTGTTATGGAAACAGATGATTTACGTTGGACTTGGGTCTGCCCATGACAGATCTCTTAGTTTCAGTCTTACATACACACCTCGATTTTCTTCTTCTTACCTTCCACCTTCTTCTCCTCAGATTAGCTTATTTGCTGATGTTTTCTGTTCTGTCATTTTATCTCCCAAGTCCCACCCCACTTATCTGCCCGTACTCGATAGACAAACCTATGGCATATGGCTCCTGTGTTGGGGTAGAGGAGACACACAGTGAGTGTATCAGAGTTTGTATGTCACAATTTCCCCATAACAGAGTCACAGGATGATGGGATTCAGTCAGTATTTGATAATTATCATGCAAAATCTAAAACTAAGCCTGAGCGACATCACCTTCAGAAGGCTAGAGCAGACAATCCTTCACTCCCTAGGAGCCTGGAGCACAATGTCAGAAAAAAGGAAGGGAACGTTTGTCAGTTTTGCAACTATTTTGAACATTAAGTGTTGTCCTCAAAAGTGTAGTAAAACCCCCAAAGAACTATACATTTTAAATAAATTTTAAGCCAGGAAGATTAATGCATGCTTTTATAATCTTTTTACAGGACAATTCATACTGAAGCCCTTAGGTTCAAGCCACCTTAATTTTTCCCACCCTAGGCAAACGCAAATTGCAGATTCTGAGTTGGTTCGAGTCTAAGCTCCGCAGGCCAGAGCTGAGCAGGATCAAAATACCTGTGAGAAAGATGAGGTGAAACAACACTTTGTCAAGTGCTCAGCAAGAATCCTTCTAGGGTATCACCTGATAAATGCAGTAAAAGCTAAACCAGGCAGCCAAAAAAGATGCACATTTACAGTCAAAAAATGTCACCCCTGAGGTGGAACTTACAAAGGCAAGAAGAAATTATTTATTTCACATGGGCATGGAAGACAGTATGAGAAGTGCTAGTTTTCAGACTCCAAAGAGTGAGGAAATACTTATCTGGTAAATAAGATACAAAGAAATGACAGGGAAGTACAGGTGTTCAGAAACTGTCCATATTGCTGCAGCATTTTAGTTGATTATGAACTTTTTGTATGAAAACCTTAAAAGACAGTGTAAAAGACACTGTATGTTATAACATAACTCATAGCCAACATAAGCAAAGAGAAACTATAAAGCTTTTTAATTGAAAATATATTTTAGTCTGCCCAGTGTTTTAGTTCGCTGAAAACTTGAATTGGAGAATAATGTATTTATTTTCACCTAATTAGCGACCTAGTGCTATACTTGGTTTTGACCCTGAAAACTGAAGACTACTGAGTGGGAATCACAGAGCAGTGGAAGGTAGGTCCTCGTTGCAGTGAGAAGGGTTGCTAGTTTGTTTCTTTGGTTATTTTTGTGGTTGTGATCCTTTTCTATAATAGGAGTCTCTGTGAAAAGGGATTGCATGCTCACATGCGTTGTCTGGGACGGTACTGCAAATTCCCAGAATGAATTTACAGTTGGTGTAGCAAACATAACATCTGCCACGCGTGGATCCATTAAACCAGATCCTTCCAAAGCAGTTCTGTCAGATGAATGCATTTTATGATTACGAAGCGGAAGAGCAAACTATTTTATGTGGCCACTAATTGTCAGTGGTTTCCTTATGTTTCCCAGACATTCTCAAAGATAGTGGGAAATGGTTTCTTTACATACGGATGTCGTTGAGTTTTTCATTCAGTTCCTTTCACTGTGGGAAGAATAATCATGATTTAAAAAGCTTCATGAAGTGGAACTTTGCAAAGACTACTCAAAGAAACTTTATGTCTTGATTTGGTATTTCCTTCAGTAATTTCACAATTTTTCAAATTTTGGCAACATTTAACAAGCAGCATGCATAGCTACCAGTATAGCTAAAATTTCGAAATAAAATGTTGTTTCAAACACAAGAATGGTATTTTTTTGTTTTAAAATGTCAAAATGAAACATTATGGGGTTTTTTTTTTTGCTATAAAACATCAGAAATATTTCCCACGCATTGTTTTAGTTTTGATGAATTGGCATTTTCAGATAAAGAATGCTTAGCTTCAGTATTGTCAGTCATCTTTAAACTAAATTTGTCATCTTATTGTACCACTGCCAGGAGAACAGTTCAAGGTGTACAACTGTCAGCATCCTTCAGTTCCAAGGCGCAATACGAGGACAACTCATCTTCTCTTATTTTCCATCTTGCAAATCTTTTTATAATCACATTGCCATTTCTTCAGCAGAAGAGATCTCTTGGGACTGCCAAGAACCATGAAGATGGCTTTAAGGTAAAGGCAAAAAATACAAACAACAACCTCTAAATCAGATTTGCTTGTATCTGCAAATAGCTTGTTTTAAAGGACATTATGCTTTTGCATCACAGATGCAGAGGCTGTGAATACGCACAAGAAGAGAGGTCAAACAAGTCCATTGACACAATCTTCTGCTACACCTCCAACATCCGCATGAAGCGAGTGGGCTGTTGTAAGTTATATAACCAGAGAAATACCCAAACCCTGACTTGTGAAATCTCTACCAAAATGCTATACCTGTAAAAAGGGTATTTTCCAGACTGCACCAGTTCCCAGTGGTCTCTCATGATCCCTCCTCTTTGCTTCCATCCCTCTCCGTTTCTCCTAAAACCACAGCATCCCCAGCTGCTGAGCAAGTGGCGGGCTGCATAGCTGCTTCAGCGGGGCGAGCCAGAGCCGTGACCTGTAAAGCCAGGAAAGGCCTGGTGTGCTGAAGGGTGAATCTCACCATGATCTCCTGCCCTGCTCTGCTTTAGCCTTGTGTGACACTGCACCACAGGCACAAAGCTGCTCTGTCAGTCTGGCTGCTGTAATGCATCCTTTTCAGGTTCTGTAAAATGTGGCCGGGGCGGTGGCATTCACTGAGAACAACGAGCTTTGATTTGAAGCATTCTGAGAAGAAGAAGGACCTAGCTGTTGTCAGGTGAGGTTGCCCAGAGGAGGTATGCCTAGACTTTCCTAAGCATCAATATCTTCCTGATGGTTGTTGCTGCCCATCGAAGAAGGTACGAATATCTGGAATCTCAGCACTCTGCAAGTTGGGATGAAGTCTTCCAGCAAAGCAGAGTTTTAAACAGTATTAGTGCTGCATTGAAAGAGCTTAACACCTGAAAGGAAACCCAAATTATTCCAGTTTTATAGACGGGAAGGGAAATGTGCTTTCACCAGGCCTGGTGTGTGGTTTTCTTTCCCCTTCAGCTGCATTTCCATGCTGCTTCAGCCTCAGGGAGTTGTAGTCCATTTGTTACTAGCTGATTTCCCCTGTACTCAATGGTGAGGTCTGCATCATCTTGGTAGTGACAGAGGAGGGACCAGTGGATCTTCACCTCACTGTTTCAGTCCACATTGTCTGACCAGCTCATCTCATGACCTCCTGCAGATGCTGAGTAAGTTAAGAGGGGTAGAAGTGATGGTGTTCCCTGTCACTACATGCTGTATGTGCTCCACTCTTACCCACTCAGATAGCTGTACTAAAACAGCAGTGTTTTGTGCTGAGTCTTCTTCTCACCTCCCTTCCTGCCTGTGCCCAGGAAGCCTTGCTGCCCCCTTCCTCCAATCCTTTCCATCTCATCCTCCCACAGCCTTATACACTTCTCAGGCCCATAGCCTGTTCTATTTCTTTCTCCTACCTACAAACCCCTGTTCTTCTACCTCTTACACAGCTAAGTCACTGCTGCACCGAGGCCCAGAGTCGGCAAGAGGTCAGTTTATTTTTACGAATGTTTACATTAAATTCAACCTGCCCAAACACAGCCTCTTCTTAGTGAGGCTAACAAAACAAAACATATTCAGCGCTTGTGGGCCAAGTCGTTTTGAAGGTATGACAAGCCAAAAAAAGTTAAGAAAGTGTTCCAGAAGTGAAGGGTGGAATGTTTTGACACACCGTGCTTTCAGCTCCGATTGATCAGGCATCTAGGGAGAAAAGTTCTGCCATAGCATAAGGCAAAGGAGTCAAAACTTCAGAAGATAGGGCTTATTTGGGACAATTGGGTGAGGCATAGAGATGAAACTGGGGATCCTGCCTGGAAGCCAGGTTCGAGTCCAACTATGGAGTAGCTACTGCTGTTTCATAAACTGTAGGTTTTGGCAACAAAAGCTATCGGAGGGAGAGGGACTAAATGGATGTCCACATGGACTAACTAAAAAAGCATGTGTTTTTATTTTCAAAGAACAGCTGAGATTGGGTCAGCTGGTTGTGATAAAGGAGGCTTCAGTGTTTCTGAACTGATATATAGGGAGGGATTATGGGGTGCTCCAGAAGTCAATGGAAAAGCAATTCCAAAATAACTTAGCAATTCTAAGTTCCTTTGGTATTTGTTGTAATAATATTTGTTACTGGAAATTTATTTGGTACAAAATGTAAATGTTATCTATCATGTTTCCTTTGGTATTCAGCATTGTAAAATTAATGTGCTTGGGTTTTTTTGCACTGTAAACTGCAATGCTTTTGAGTGAGAACACCGTGAAACAGAAGGATTAAAAGCTCACTGGGGGCACATCAAGTTTTGTGCTGTCACAGTTATATCTCCAGGCTATCATGACTATATTAATATATTATAGCACGGGAGAGCTGTCAGAGTGAGCTCAGAAGGAACTGTGCCCACTCTTACAAGACTGTCCAGATGCTAATTTACAGTCCAGTCCTAGCGAGCATGTAGTTCTGTGTGATAATGTGTAGGTTATGTTCTAGTGTGATAGTCACTCTACGGGGTGGGGTGTGGGTGGGGAAATTGATTTCTTGACCTGGGGTAAATCTGTTTTATTACCCCATACTTACCCCTTTAAACTGTATCTTGTGTTTTCTTTCCTGCTTTCTTCCTAAATTCCCTCTCTCTTCTGCTTCATTTCCTTCAACTATTGTCCTCTTTTGCACACTAAATTCCTAAACAATAACCCACTTTCCAGAGGAGTGGCCTAGAAATCAGAGGTATGTACTGGGATGTGAAATGAATGCACTGCAGGTACCTCCACTTAAAAATTTCAGGAATTTTTGCTCCGGTGCAGCTTTCCAAACACACTGTCTGCTTGTGCTTTCTAGTCTGTAGAGGAAACCTCTTTTGTCACTGGCACCACCTAAGACTGTGCAGCTTGATTTCCTGCCACATCTAAGAACCACCTTTTTTTTTTTTTTTTTTTAAGCAAAGAACAGGGCAAACCGTTTTAGAGGCAACCAATTTCTTCGCCTATGACTCTGCTTTCTACCAGCTCTGAAATGGAATTTGACCCTGCTCCAGCAGGTAAACCAGCAGACTGGAAGTGTTTCTCTGCAATCTTACTTTTCTCTTTCTTAGGAATACCGTTTTTGTTGTTTTAAACACCCAATCCATAAAGGGGGCAGCTCTCGGGCTCAGCTTTAGACAGAGCCATGGATCTCACCGGCTCTTTCACCCTCAGGATCTCCGTCTTACTGTGTCCCTCTGTATGTGCCTTCCTGACCCTGCAGGTTTCAGTGGGTCTCCACCAAGGTGCAAGAGAGCACTCAGCACAGCAAAGTCTCTGTCTAGAAAGACCAACCTCTGAAAAAGCTCCACCAAAATCCCAAAGTAAACAAAAAAGAACAACGAACCCTGCACTCCTGTATTACTTTCAGAGACAGAGGCTTTGCCCATTTTACTCTAATGACCTTGCAATACAAAATGATTTAATTATGTGTTATATCACCGCAGAAAAAGTGCTTTTACTCCAGCTTTTTCTATGATGTTGGGCCTCAACACGGAATTTATAAAAGCCAGTTGCCAGTGTCACCTGTTTTGTTATAGGTGATTTGTGCTTTATTTCTACTGAGATGGAAGCGCCTCATTTGCTTCTTATTCTTCATAATCTATCTTTTCTCAGCTAGTATAGGATAATCATGAAGGTGATATCAAAGCACAAAAAGCAGTCTTAAAGCAGGCCAAGAGAATAAACAAATAAGCTGTGGCAACGGAGACTTTGTGACAGCGGGATTCTGACTGACTTTGAAAGAACGTCCCAAAGCTTGAAATTATGGGAGTCTGAGCCTGCACAAAGCATCCTTCATCCCCATGAATAGGTCAGTGAAAGCCTGAGTAGTCTAATGCTCTCTGTGTGTCATATCCAGTGGAAGGGAACAAAAAACTAAGCATACCAAAGAAAATGGAAGGTGAAGATGAATTTTTAAACCCCATGCAAACAGAACTAAAAACCTCACAAAATGTAATCAGATGCCATCTTAATAAAGTGCCCTATTGTGACATTAGAAATGAGGTTCTATTCACCCAGAGGCGTTAATTTTCAAACTGCAAGGGAAAAAAAAAAAAAAGATAAAAAAATGTAGAAGTAATAATCTTTGTTGCTTTATCAGTGAAACCCAGGTGAAGAACTCACTGTTTGTAGTAGCTAAATATTTGGATTTTACATGAGCTACAGGAAATGAAACAACTCACCTGAAAAGATTAACTATCCATTTTCTAGGATTGATGAGTTGACAGCTTCACAGTGTTTCCCAGATCAGGTTAGAGGCAGCACAATAGTACCTTATTGAGGAGGAAGTACCACCAGCTAATGAGAGAAAATTGAAAAGTTGCTATAGTGTGTCACAAAAGAGGATTCTGTTAGACGTTCCTCTTAATACAAACAAATGCACCTGCAACCTGCCTGGGAATTTAAGCATAATCACCCCTCCTCCTCCATTTTCTTAACAGCAACTAGAATGGGCTGAAAAAGTGCATTTACAGAAATCAGAAAATGAGGATTGTTTGTAATTTAGCAGTTCAGTTTTAGTTCAGTTTAGTTCAATTTAGTTCAGTTTTTAAAGGAAAAAATATGTTAAGGTATGAGACAAGTAAAATGTCACTTAAAGCAGTTCCTTAAAATGCTATCCTGAAAAGGTATGATTTTTAGAAATAAAAACAAACTTGAGAACAAAGGCCTTATATTTTCAGTAGTACCCAGAAATGTAAATTGAGCTACTGCTGTTTGTTTTGAGCCACCTTGTAAGTTATTGTGAGGTGCAGAGTGGGAATCAGCTTAAAAGACCAAGACTTTAGTGGGTAAATAGGTAAAATAAAGATTCCCAGAGATGCCATTCCGAATTCCCAGAAAGGTGACGACCATTATGCAACAATGACTGTTTGAAAAGCTTAAGTTTATGAAATTATATTTAAAGACTTATTTCTGTCTCTAAGCAAATAAGGAAAATCAATATTTTCCAAGACCATAGTTGCTGTATTTGTAATTTGTGCATCTGTGTTTTCCTTGCTTACGATGCTGACTCTGTAGCTGATGGTCAGCATGAAGCCCCAGAGGTCAGGCAGTGATTTAATGCAGAAACATGAGCTTTCGTCGAATCAGTTGCTGGGGTGGAGCCTTTCCTAAGGCTTTTTTCTTGCTTGTTTGTCAACAGAGAAACAGCAAGAACCAACAAAAAGGTGCTTGTTTTTTTTAAGTGTTGATAGCTCTGAACCTGGAAGACAAAATGTCTGAAGTGCTTCATCTCAAGAAGAGAAATCAGCAAGAGGAAGAAAGCCAGAATCTCCCTCTCTGCAGAAGATTTTTACCAGCATCTAATTCTCAATCCAATATGGTGTTTTTGAGTTTGAAGGAAATTTGCCTAAACCTAGACTAATTCATGGTGCCATCAGCTTTCCAAATGTTTCTCATTTTGCAAATAGCCTCTCAGTTTGGGTCCCAGCCCAGCTGTGAGCAGAAGGTGAGCAGGTCTTCAGTGGTACATAGACTTTCTGCAACAAGGAGGGCTTCACATCAGCAACTGGGCTGCGAATGAAAGCTGCGAGAAGGTTACAACTGTGACGACAGCAGCACTTGTGTGCAAAACATCTTCCTGTGGACAACCTCACTTTTAAAATTTGGCTACACAAGTATAAATGCAAGGCAATAATAAAAAAACACCATGATGTACCACTGATAGTCTAGCAGGTTGACAGGCTAATTCCCCTGGTCAGCATTTGCTGTTCACTGTGTAGGAAATGTGTCACACAAACAGTTTCGAACCAAAGAGGACATTCAGATTCAAGTGTGAGTGAAGGGTCTTCACAGACTCTTTCCAGTTACAGTTGTCGTGATTTAACTTAAAAACCACTACTGCAAACCGCAAGTGTGGCACCACTTCCCACCACCACCCAGCAGTGACTGGCCATGAAGTGTAAGAAATCATTTCAGTGTCTGTGCAGGGAAGAAAAGTACGAACACAGCATCTTCGGCCACAGGGATGCAGCTGAACACAAAACTCTGAACTGACTCCTCTGTTGGTCATTCACCTTCCCTGACATCCGTCTCCCATGGCAGGTGGGAAGTCCAGTGAATGTCATGCTGACATCCCAGTACACTGTTACAGAGCAATGATAGCTGGACATTCTAATGATTTATCTCTGAATGTGTTTCTGAGACATGTGTGACATGTCACAGCAAATTACTTTGGTGTGAAGGAGGCTTCAAAACACAGTTCCTTAAACGTCATGGCACTGGTCCAGTTGTGCCTCATTAAGTTACTGCAGTGTAAATCAGAAGTAAAGCAGTTCTTCTGAGGTCTATAATTGCTCCACAGTTTAACAGTGACCTTCCACCAACAGTGCAGTGACAGTCAAGAAGATCCTTCACAGTTATCCAGGCTCAATTTTCATGTCCAACACACCATTTCTTTTTGTTTCAAATTCACCATTGCTAAACATGAAGGATAGTTTCTTTTTAGAGATGAGGAAGTATGTACAAACTTGTTCAAAGAAATGTAAGGTTTAAAACCAAATATTGTCATTTTAACAGCAATTTCTCCTGTGGTACATATTAACACACCTTTTTTAACAGAGCAGAAAAGGTTTTAAACAACAGTAAATGACATAACAGATTAAAAATGCAATTTTTGAATGCAAGTGGTAATAGACTCACTGCTGAAGTTAAGGTCTGCTAGATGTGTTTACTATAGAAATTTGAATATATTTTTCTTCACCCTCTGGCTATGAAGTCAAATTCAGCTGCCAAAATCCAGGGCCATATTTCACAAGGGCCTCAATGTGCCCTGCAGATTTGTGCCTCTAACTCTTTGCATGCTCCCTTTCTGGTGCCAAGGTATTGGTACATTCAAACTTCAGGGTCAGAAATGTAATTTTTATGCAGTGTGGCACCAATTCAGCACAACATGCATATGCATGTTTAAACCTCAGCGGCCT
This sequence comes from Eurypyga helias, assembly GCF_000690775.1. Classification (NCBI taxonomy): domain Eukaryota; kingdom Metazoa; phylum Chordata; class Aves; order Eurypygiformes; family Eurypygidae; genus Eurypyga; species Eurypyga helias. Next base: position 201,971 of record NW_010228726.1, read on the forward strand.
AATTGGGGTTTAACACACCAAAGCCAGACTAGCTATTCCCAGTGACCATGGCCACTGGAGTATCTACCATAGGTCATTACCATGCTGTTCTATTTTTCAGATTATGATGTAGATATTTGCTGTGAACATTCTTGGATAGCTCATGGATGGTGTCCAGTGGCTGCAGAGTGGAATATTAACGGGAGAAGGATCTGGTCCATCAGCAAGCACCTAGATTTTCTGCACTTAATGAAGCAGCCTTCCTGCTTTTGGAGCTTTCACCTACTTCAATTGTAATGCACCCAAAAGCTCAAGGGCTGAAAGAGAAGAAAATGTTTGGAAGCTGCCTCTGAAAATTTGGCTCTAAACCTATCTCCCTGTGATTTCTCCATCAGGGAGGCAGGAGAACATTTAGGCTCTGTACTTTAGGGCAGAATCGCTGCGGTGATAAATCAGATACTGATCTGAGGGTATGAGGTAACCCCAATTACAACAGCAACAGAGCTGCCTCCCACCGGCGGCTTTAGGTCAACATTTTGGGCTAATCACCTTAGCTGGGTAAGCGCTCGTAAATCAAGAGCTGCTTGGAAATTGTCTGTTTTTCTCTTCGCATGGCTGAGATGCTCAGGGCAGCTAAGTGGCTCTTCAGCAGATCCTCCCACTGCAGGGTGGAAAGTGTTGTGGGGAGGATGGGAACCAGGGATTCCGCATGGGGAAAAATCACAAGTTAGCAGCTGTAACAATACCTTAAAAAGGAGGCCACGGGAAGCAGTTTTGCTTCCCGTGTAACTGTAGCCGAACTCTTGAAGCCATGGCTTCTCCCTCACCGTGCCCTCACAACACAGGAGAAGGAAAGAAGCAGAGGAAAAGCCCATAATATCGGAAAACTCTTCACATCCTTCTGCTGTGGTGGGTCTTCCCTGGCAGATTAGTGCAGTGCAACTTTCAAGGGACATCTATGCTCTTCCCCAGCTTCCCCACCCCAATGACCACCATGATGGTGGCCCCAAAACTGCAGTGAGGAGAGGGGAAACCCAGCTGGACGTGGTCTGTGCAGCCCTGCAGATGTTGAGGACAGTCGAAGGAGATGCTCTGAAACAAGAATCTCTTCATTTCTCCCTTTGTCACCATCCACTGCCCTGGGGACACACCATATCAGTTCTTGTAAGAGGAACAAGAAACAGAAGAGAGAATTGTACTGGTTTTTACAAGGGTTTGATTTCTTTTTAAGTGTATGTGAATACAGTCCACTAGGTAGAGGTTATAAATAGGGAAAAGATATGAGAAGTAGTATAACATGGTGTACTCATATTTTAAATCCTGTAGGGTGACCCGATTTGAAGCAGTGCGTAACAGAGAGGGCAAGAGAGATACAGAGCAATTTTCAGAGACTAAGCATTTTCTGCTTGGTTAAGGGAAACTGCGGATCTCTAAAATGAGCCAGCCTCAACAATCAGAGCAAGAGACAGTCATTCCCTATTTTTAACTGTGCCAGGACTGGGACACCCAGTGAAATTACCAAGGACCAGGTTCAAACCAGCACAAGGGAGTTCTTTCCAACACATGGCATAATTCAGCCTAAGGGTTCATTGCCATAGGATACTGCAGAGGCCAAAAGTATAAATGGGTTCAAAAAGGATTAGTCAAATTTATGGAAGATAGGTCCATTGGTGGTTATTAAAAACAACAGTCCAGATGCAATGTCTGGCATTAGGGAGTCCCTAAACTGTTGACTGCCAGAATCCAGGCGATTATAGGAGGGGAAAGAATGCTCCATATATGCTGTATTTCTTTTCTTTTCCAAAGCATCTGCTGCTGGCCATTTCTGAAGACAGGATATTGGGCTAAACAGATGTGTGTTCACAGCTCACAGCAGTTCCCATGTTCCTCCCAGAATGAGGAACCAGTGTTGCCTCATTTCAAACTTCTATTTGCTTTCAAGTAAGCTTTTAAGCCACTCTCAGCTCACAACTATCTGACTACCTGCCAGTCAAGCATTAAGCAACATCATTAACATCTGTCACTAACACTTGGACTTTCTTTGGTGAAATGTTTTGGAACATTTTCAGATTTTTTCTCTTGTTAACCCCAAAGATTTTTTTCCTGCTCTAGACATCAGCTGTCCCCTTGTTTCTGGCAGAAAGATGTTTCTACCATATTTTCATACTCTCCTGCAAACTGCAGCTTCCTCACTCAACACTTTGTCTGTTGTCAGAACTGCACTGATTTTCAGTTATGACATTGCGAAAACTGCTCCAAAGTTAAAGTGCTCTGAATTCACTTTAAAATTAAAATTATTTTAAACTACTCTGAGCTTGACCTCCTCAAAGCTTAAAATAAACCACACTGTATCCAAGCTGGTCAACTTGGAAATGTAAAGGGACCTTTGAGCAGATAGGGAGACTTCCCAAGAGTTACTTCCTTTGATGCATGAAACAGAACTGTGCTGGGCGGTGGCCAAAAACGCTTATGTGCATGTGAGAAGGGCACATGGCTGGGGACATGACGTCAGGCTAGGCGACAACTGGGATTTGTAAATTGTGGCTGTGTTTTACATGTGTGGGACACACGGCTGCAGTGGCAGGGTCGGGAGGAAGCAGTGCCTGAGCCTTGCGCTGAGTGCGTGAGACTTGATTGCTCTGCATGTAGGCTGAGCGTAACCTCTGTCAAAGTCAGGAAAAGAGGTTTTATAGTAAATGAGAGTAATTGTTTTGGATTAGCTCCAAACCCTACTTATCCACTGTGCTCCTTGCATTCTAGTCCATGATAATCTGTTTTAGATCTCCCAGATTACTGTAGGTGTCTCAGAGTATGTCCCACAAACAGGTCTGGTAAGGGAATCAGTACAACAGTCTGCAGTTTGTATGGGCATGAAGGCATCAAGATCTACTCTATCACTGCTCAAGCCCAAAATCCTAGCTTCCATTAATTGAGACAGAACAAGTGCCGATTTTCAGTGCAGCTGTTTTCAGATTTGGTCTTTCCAGAAGTGCACTTGTGGCAAACAGTTTCAGACTTCCTCAAAAACATTGGATATATTTAATGCTGTAATGACACACCAATTCTACTTTTAACAGCAATAGGACATTAAAGGCACATAACAATAATATCTGATACATGAAATTTCTACTAGAAACCCAACAAAAAAATATATCCTCAACAGAGGCGAGGGGAAGCTCTGTCCTTTCAAGATGCCATCAGTCTATTCACCTCAGCACTCATGCCAAGATGAATGTCATTTAGTAAATCAGCAAATGAGAAGGTGCCAGTAAAAGAGTCCACCATTCAGGTGCAGCATATGAAGCTGATTTTGCAGTCATTACAGATGGAAAAGGAAATGAGAGACCTCTGCATAAAGCCTTCAGCCATGGAGGAAAAGCGTCCTGGAAACAACAGTCTGCAAGCCAACTGATGCTAAGGAAAATAGTGATAAGGACTGGCTATTTCAGGGCTAATTAAGTCAGCCAAAATATGTGTTAAAGCCAGGTCTTGCTCCAGAGTTAAATCATCCACCCCACCCTCAGGTATTGCTCCTTGATGCTCCTCTGCATGAGCAAAGCCAATGTTGCTCAGCTGTAGGTTTGAAAACGATGCCCAGGCTCTGGCAGAAAATCACCATGGTTGGAACTAGACAATCTGTAAGGTCCTTTCTCACCCAAAACTTTTTATGATTCTGTAGGGAATTCATAGATCAAGATACTCCAGAAAAAAAGGTGGAACAGTAATCTGAAGAAGCAGAATGATGCAATCAGCAAAGGGAGGCCAATTCATCTCACATTTTCTGGGTATCCTAGGATGGACCGACTGCCCCTCAGAGTGCTACAGCTTCTCTCTACTGATGAGGAGAGCCTGTGGCTGATTTTGGAAATCTAACATGGATGAATACAGCTGGTAAAATAGATGTAATACTAAAAGCTTAACCCCATTCCCAGTGGTGTTAACAGGAGCTACTCTGTTGCTCTCAGTAAAATCTAAATTGGGCACATGCCTGTTGTTTAGTTTATCTCCTATTAGATCCACCAATCTTTCATTTCTCCCCCAAGAAATGAAACCAAGTTAATATAACATTAATATGCATTGTTTATAGAATACTAACAATGTGCCCTGCTTGGCTACCATACAGATGACAGAAGGAGGCTAAGCCTAGAAATTTTCCAAGAAGTTGTGCTGGCAGCAGTTATGCTATTTATATAAAAATAAATAAATAATTTGAATGTCCCCAGTGGTAAGCTGAAAAAATAGTGATCTCTGCCAAGTAAAAGAAAGATGAAGTTGGTGTAGGAAAATAAGTTAGGGACATTTAAGAGAACAGTGGGAGTAACAGAAAACGCATAAATTAAAAAAATAAATAGAAACATATGATAGCAGAAATACATTATCATGTGTGTAACCCTGGTTTGTTTAACTGTCGATTATTATGTACATATCACAGATATGCATAAATTCTAAGTGTTCATGTTGTACAAGACTTCCAGTAATTGCGTCTATTCATGTTCAGTAAGCTACGAGTGACAGAGACAGAAGCTTTGAATAATCTGTTTTCGCACTTCAGATGTTTCTTCTGGTTTTCCCTCTTCATACTTTTTTATTTCTGCATGACAAGCAGTCTCTCATAACATACAACTGTGTGTTCTGACACACTTACTGAATGACTTATGGGATGACCCACAAATACCTTTCAAGATTCTCATGAATATCCATATGGGGACACATAATTACCAAATGAAGTGTATTGCAGTTGCTGTTAGTTGAATCTTTGTTCTTTTGAAGAACTGGCCCAGACCTGATAACAAAAGGTGTTAGACCAGAAGGACCCTGATCAGAGGCAAAGGCTGTCCAGGAAGACGTAGCATACTTGGGGTACACCTACATTAACACCACAGGGCATTAGAATTTTAGCTCAGATCAGAAGTGGGATTTCGAAGTAAATTGACATTCACCCACACTTACTGCATTTTGGCCTGCCTGATGTAGTCCACCTGCTCTTGGGTATTTGGTCTGTGGGACCAGATTAGCACAAGACCAGAGTAAATCACCTTAAAAAGATGTATATACTGGCCTCAGTACTAACTGTTCAGCTTTATGGAGCTGGTCCTATTGCCCTGCCCTGCTTCCTAACATAAACACAGCCTTTTGCACTGAAAACTGGAAAAAAAAAAAAGTTTTGCACTTTATTTTTGTTTAGCTTCAGGGAACTGAGACTTAATCTTTGTTCTAAGACATAAAACTGTGGATAAACATATACCTGTTCCAGGAAGGAATCCTGGACAGGTAAGTGTGGCTTGATCTTACCTGAACAAAATTAGGTGTGTTGCAAGAGAGTCATTACACAACTGTTATAATCAGGAGCTTTTCTGTATACTACCTTTCAATCTTAATTTTCACTTATGATAGTATTTAATGGAACTACATTTTATAGTGTATCGTCTTCCATTTTTCACCTACTAGGAAATGCACCTGTGCTTCAGATCTAGATTGCTGCAATGCCACGAGGCCTGTGTCCACCGTGCAATATAGTGATTATATCAGCATCTCCTTTTTCTGAACATCTGCAAAAGAGCAACATCTGTCCATTTTTGCAGTCAGACAGGGACAGTGAAGTTGTGTCTCACCCATGCATCTCAGTGAGTTGGTAGACCCAAGGCATCACAGCGTGGGCTGTTGTACGATTCTTAGGGCATTGGCCTCACATATTCCCAAAACCCATGGAAACAGGCAGATCCCAAAGCAACATGGACTTTTCTCTTTGTTTAGAGTGAGCATGGTTTACGTACTCAAATCACTGTTGGCTGCATCCTTTTGTGCTTTAATTCTCCCTGGCAAAGGACAAGTGCAACAGGGCTGTGCTGGCCCCAGCAGCGCAGCCTCTCCTGCCAGCCGGAGAGATGGCCCTGTGCTGACTTGGCAGAACACACCCACCTCCGCACCATGGCACGGCTGTGGTTCCGGCATCTTGGATCCCACAAAGGCATGTCTGATGCTTTCCTTCTGCAAAACAAACAGTAACTCTTGAACCTTTTCTGGAAGGAATTAAAAGAGCAGATAAATGGGAGCTGATGGCAATAATTTAGCTGGTCTTGTGAACGTCTTGATTATACAACAAGTCAAGGCATAGCCCAGAGTGGAAGACCTGCACGTGTGTATGGCAGAGTTTCTGGGAAATAACTGGAGGAGCTACTGACATAAAACTAGCAGATTTGGCTCTACCCTGGCTGGACTGAAGTATCCCTTTTTTAGTGCTCTGACATGGTTTGGAGAATCAGCCCATCGCTAGCTCTGGCAACAACACCACGCAATGGTTGCCCTTCCATGCAAAGAGTAGGATGTTATTTTACTGCAGCTTGGAAATTTTTGCATTTGTTTTGCCAACAAGTGTTGAAAACTAAAAGATGTTTTGATTCACACGTCAATTTATTTTCACTAAACAAGAACACAACTTCTTATGTCAGTATCTTATCAAAAAATTTCCTGTTATTGCAGGTATATATTAAAGGAAAATAATGTGTTCAGACAAATCTGCATCGAAAGGTTAAAAAGATATAAATGATCTTAGGAGAGGTATTCTTCCCCACTGCTACAGACATTGGCATGAAGTAAAGCAGTTGCTCCCTTTGAAGCACTGCCAGCATAAATAGCTCAGAGTAAGAATTTCAGTTTTCATAACAAATATTGAAATGCAAGAGAACTATGCATTGATGAATATACTGTATGGTTCAGTGGGACTAGACAACTCAGGCAGAGTTTAGCTACAGTATAAACAAAACATCTTCCAAACTGCTTTTTTTTGTAAAAGGTGTCAATTATGTAAAATGATTCCATGATAATAACAACAGAATTCAAAGGCAGATGTGTGTCTTTCAAACCCATCCAGTTTTTAGACTGCTTCAGATTTAGAAGGCAAACATCTCACCTGCAAAAACAATGGTGGAGCACAGGACCCCAGCTTCTCTCAGCAGCCATCTGCACAGATCATTCATTCTCCTGTTTGCTTGATCTATCCCTGATTTCCACCTGAGTACCTTTTAAACATTTTTTCTCATTTCTTTTTTTATTTGGAGAGAAAGAAGAAAGCTGAAACAGGTAACTCTTTGACTTTCTAGCTTATCAAAGCTTTGCAAGCCTCCCAAAAGGCACCAAACACTAATATGAGAGAAGTAATAGAAATTCCCAAACAGAAAGAGTATCCTTAACTCAGGCTGATGTGGGTTGGAATTTACTGGGGACAATCCGTTGGTTTTTAATCTTGTTGCTTAGGTTAAAGGTGCCTTATAGGTGTCATGAGAAGGAACTAGGTGCAAATTTGTCCCACCTAACTTAATGTAGACTTTTTGTCTCAATTTTTACAGGTTTTTTTTTCCTGAAGTTAATGGAAAACTATGGGCACCTCCAAAGGAGGATTCACCTTATTTATCCCCTAGACACCTGTCTCTAAGATGAATTACACCCTGAAAGTGTACATCTGTGTTCACTGACAGCAGGAGAGACCCCAGATTGTATGACCAGAGAAACAATTAATAGTTAAATAATTTTTTGATGGTTTAAGGAATCCAGCTCAGCAATCAAATCAGCCTGAAATACTCACACAGAATCCTGTAGTCTTCCTTTATCCTCATTCTCCACCTCAACCAAACACAACAGCGGAAAGCTGAAATGATTCCTGTGTCAGATCTGCTCATGCAGTGTGGTGGAGAGTATTTTCTCCTGCTGTGAATGTGATCAGTATCCATGACACTAGTCAGAGCACATCTACAGAGGTGGCTTTATGCTACTGTGATCATATGATTAATTGCATATTTGCTCATCTCTAGGCAGATACAGAGGCACGCAGGTCTGAATCCCCTTTAAGGATCTGGTCCACATGAAAGTGAGTGCAGTGCACCTCACTCCACTGAGGCTGGGCCACAGGGATGCTAAGGGCAGTTGTACAGATGCCATGTCTGTGTGTGCTCATGAAACAGGGAAATGCCCAAAGTCTTTTCATTCCTTTCTTGAACACAACAACCAGTCAAAAGGTAGACTACTTTATTCATGCTCTTCAAGGATCCCTACCTCTGCAAAGGGTGTAGAACACCATGATGCTATGCAGAAAATGGTACAACACTACAACAGAGCCCGACACAAGCTCCTGGTACATGTGAGTATGACTGCCCAGCTCCGAAGAATACAGCAGTTGTATTTGGATTTCCTCCAGTGCACATCTCCTAGACATCAAGATGATTTAGCAAGAACATCCTATATCCAAAGATTGCAGACAAAACTAAATAAAGCCCCGGTGTGGGTGTGCAAAGATCAAAACACAGTAGAAGCAAGAGATTTCTGTTGCATTTCTCTGTATGGGTGTATGTGTCGTATGAGTCTGTGAAGCTCAGAGCTACAGGAGAGGGCAGCTATAGATAGAACCAAGCTTCAGAAAACCTACATAAGGAATTGCACTGTATATCACATCCCCACGAGCTGTGTCTGGAGAGAGATGGATATGTGTGTGCGTTGGCTTGCAGGCAGAGAGAGATAATGGCGGGGTCCAAGGGCAAGTTATGGACAGTACATGCTCCTGAGCCCAAGCTCTGCACCAGTTACACAGGCAACCTCCTGTTGCCTGCAGTGGGGTGCTCCAGAGGAGTGCAGGGGGGGGTTCCCGAACCATGAGAACCTCAGGGGAAGTGGAGAGAGACACCAGGAGTCCACAGCTCACACCACAGCAGCTGACCAGACCTGGGAAGGACAGTAACAATGGCAGCCAAGAGCTTCCCCAACACATTTAAAAGAAGCCCTCAGGAGCACTAGTGGCCAGCAGTGCTGAGGACAGAGTGGGCAAACAGGGTGTGGGGCAGCAGTCCATGTGGCAGGACATGCAGGAAGGGAGCTCTGCCAGCTCAACCGGGGAGCAATGGTATCCACCTGGCAGAAGGCTATGTCCACTCTAAGCTCTGCACCTGCCACATGGACACAGGTTCTCAGAGCTCTGTCAGGAACATGCTGCCACACAGGTGTCCAGCTGCAGACTGTACCCTGGTCTGATGACAGTATGGGATGGTGACAGTGAGCTCACCTGTGGGAGGTGTGCCCAGGGATAGGAACTCCTCTGCTGGGGAACAGAGCTCCTGGAGTAGGTGACAAGGTTGAGGAGTATTGGGAAGTGCGAGAGGGATAGAGATTGCTGGAATTGTACCCTACCTTCCCTGGGACAGGCCCAACAGGCAGACAGGATACAGGGTACAGAGGATAGGGAATCTATTCTCTCTCCGCTTGGTTGAATGCAGCGATTTAAGGGATAGGGGAAAATGGCAAGTTCCTGCCTGGCACAGCAGGTGCATCTCCTCTGTAACTACCCCACCTTCCCAGGTCCCCTGGAATAACAGGTATGAGGCTCTGCAAGTGGAACCAGTGATGAGGATTATCTATTATCTATATAATATAATCTATATAAGATGATGTTAATCTAGTTGGAGGTGTTGCTAAGGTTATGTTGACCTATGCCCTGCGTCAAAACCACTTCCATAAAGTAAAAATGATAGATCATTGCCATAGGGCACTCTGTCCTAAAGGGAATAGAAAGCCCAGTATGCAGGCCAGACATATTTCTTAGAGAAGTCTGCTGTCTCCCTGAGTCCCATGTCAAAGATGTGAAGGCCCTTTGACACCATTTCCCACAGCAATCTCCTGAAGAAATTGGCTGCTCATGCCTTGGATAAGTGTCCTCTTCATTGCATAAAATACTGGCTGGATGGCTATATTCAAACAGTTGTGGTGAATGGAGTTAAACCTAGTTGGAAACCAGTCACAAGAGGTGTTCCCCAGGGCTCAGTGTTGGGGCCAGTTCTGTTTGATAATTTTGTCAATGACCTGGATGAGGGGTTCATGTGCACCCTCAGTAAGTTTGCAGATGACACCAAGCTGAGTGGGAGTGTTGATCTGCTTGAGGGTAGGATGTGTCTACAGAGGGATCTGGACAGGCTAGATTGACCGGCCAAGGCCAGTTGTATGAAGTTCAACAAGGCCAAATGCCGGGTCCTGCACTTGGGTCACAACAACCCCCTGCAACACTACAGGTTTGGGGACGAGTGGCTGTCCCGGGTGGAAAAGGACCTGGGGATGTTAGCTGACAGCCAGCTGAATATGAGCCAGCATTGTGCCCAGGTTGCCAAAATGACCAGTGGCATCCCAGCCTGCATCAGGAACAGTGTGTCCAGCAGGACTAGGGCAGGGATTGTCCCCCTGCACTGGGCACTGGTGAGGCCGCACCTCAAATCTTGTGTTCAGTTTTGGGCCCCTCACTACAAGAAAGACACTGAGGTGCTGGACCATGTCCAGAAGAGGGCAACAGAGCTGGGGAAGGGTCTAGAACACAAGTCCTGTGAGGAGCAGCTGAGAGAACTGGGGTGGTTTAGTCTGGAGAAGAGGAGGCTGAGGGGACACCTTATTGCTCTCTCCAACCACCTGAAAGGATGTTGCAGAGAGGTGGGTGTCCATCTCTTCTCCCAAGTGACAAGCAATAGTACAAGAAGAAATGGCCCCAAGTTGTGTCAGGGGAGGTTTAGATTGGATATTGGGAAAAATTTCTTCACCAAAAGGGTTGTCAGGCATTGAAACAGTCTGCCCAGGGAAATGGTTGAGTCACCATCCCTGAAGGTATTTAAAAGTCCTGTAGATGTGACACTTAGGGACAAGGATGTGTAGATGTGGTGTTTAAGGACATGCTTACATGGTTTAGTGATGGATTTAATGGTTAGACCTGATGATCTTAAGGGTTTTTTCCAACCTAAATGCTTCTATGAATCTATTCTATGAATCTGTGGTCCTGTTTCTGAGTTGGGCTCTCCACAATGCTCAAAGTGAAGCAACCTGTTCTTCCATGGAGGATCTCCATGTATTCTAACTTCAGTGCAATACATCTCCCTCCCCCCCAGGGTCCATTTAATACTCTGGTCCCCTAAAAATACTCCTTTCTTTTTTCAGGTAGAGGATTAATCTCATGCCTGGAAAATTATCCATTGGAGCCAGTAACACTAGGCTGGCAATGAAAAGATACTGGTAGAATAGGATGTGTAGGAGAATAACACAGGAGCTTGTTTAAATAGTATAGGAGTATTCTTATTGATTATACATGTAGCAGCACACTTAAGCTGAATGCATTTGAGTCCCCCACTCATTTACTTGCTCAACTTTCTGACCTATGTACTCATACAACTTCACCCTAACAGGTGAGTAAAGAGTTTGCAGGTTCAGTCCCATATAGTTGCAACAGGCAACTAAACGTCTGTTAAAAAGCTACACTGGAACTAAAAAAGAAAGTCTGCTGCCAAACTCAAATAGCAGAGGAAAAAAAAAAAAACACAAAAAAACCCTCTTGAAAATAGAAGGAACAAGTTTCTACATGTACTTGTTTTCCTAGGAGTGCACCATTTGTGAATTCATATTTCATGATGACCACTCTGCTGACAGCTCCTTTGGAAAGGTAAACAGATCGTCCTGCTCCAGAACAGGGGGGGAAAAATCTGTCTTTACATTTACTTGTCCTTGTTTGCAAAATTTTCAGCTGCTTACTCAGGTCTGAAGTATTTGAAGAGTCAGATGAAAAGGAGATTGATGGAACACATTTACACTACACAAAGTTCCTGCTCTGTATTTTAATCGCTGCTTTGATGGGCATATCAGAGGAGGTCAGTGAAGTGAAATGAGCTATGACTTGGGTGGTCTCTCTCAACTGAACCTCTAGCATAGAGTCCCTCTTATCTCCATTGAAGTGGGGCAAGCAAGATTTACAAGGTGGCCAGGATCTGAATGACCTGAAGCCTGGAGATCCTGACTGTTGCAAAATGCTCCCTATACCTCATTGTTAAAGTTTAACAGCAGGACCTGCTATGTGCTTTGCATTCTCCTGGAGGAAAATACGTGGACAGGTGACGAGCTGCCCAAACAACCTCAGGACCTCCACAAGAGAGAGCTACTCACAGAAAGGGCCCAGGGGGACAGTTGATGTGAATCAGGAGACCTCTTCTGATCCCAGTAGAGCTATGCAGATCAACACTACTGAAGACATTGCCTAATGCAACTCTTTCTGGAATGTACTTATTTTGAAATTAATTTCTAAAAGTAATGTATACAACAAAACCTAAACAGCTCGCATCCAAGCTGTCTTGTTTACCAGAAGAAATGATTACTTACAAGAATGAAAGCATGACCATTAATGAAGTTTAGCAGATCTGGTTAGGATTTGGATCTCAATAGGAGAACCTAGCACATAGACCACTTTCCCGAGCGTATTTCTCTGTAGGCTACTCTCATTGTAAACGCACTGAGTTGAATCACTCTCACATTGCTGCGCTGTTATTGCGGTACCAGGGCAAAAATATTTGGCAGGCATTTCAAAGTAAATGCTTCAGATGGAATGACGGCAGCTGAAGAGCAAAATGCCAAGATTAAGGAAAGTGTGCGCTCTGCTATTCATGGAAGCTTTTCTGGAAGACATACTAAAAAGAAGTTTAGTCAAATTTTAACATAATTGCGAGTCTGGAATGTTTACTGGAAATAAGACAGCAAAGTAGTCAATACTTCACATGCAGTATTTAAAGCATTGTTCAGAACATTAAAATATGTAAACAAGAAGAAAAATTCCCCATCTGAATCAAATAAGGGGTTTAATTCATCAATACTATAAAGAATACATATTCCACTGGGGAATTCTACTCTAGTAATAAAAATTCCTCACAAAAAGATTGTAGTAAGACTCCAAATATAGAAAAAACAGATATTTTCTGTTATTATAGTGGCACATTTGCCTCACCAAAGCTTGGGCACCTCCAACTTTTCCATTAGAAGTTGCTGTTTTCAGGGATTTTTTATAACTTGGACATCAAAATTGGCTTTCAGCTATGACTCGGTAAATAAAAGTTTGGCCTGAGACTCGCTTATAATGCCAAAGTTTAAAAAAATATTAGTCTGGACACCTTTAGTTAGAGAAGAGCAAGAAAAATAAAAATTTTCTGGTCTCATACCATTTAAAATGCCTTTGGTTTACAAAGGCAATTTGTTAAGCAATTAGTCCAATTGCTCTAATCCCCTTCGGGGTACTAAAAAATGAATGGCTGAGACACTGGATGTGAAAATGTCTTTGCCATATGCAGTGACTACTTTTCATAAAAATTATTAATCTGATCTTTTAATCTGCTTTGCACATACGTACAGTGGAACAGTTCACCTGCTCATGCCAGTAAGAGTGAGTTTGACTTGTGGTACAGACTGAAATGCGCTCTCTGCACCTCCAGAAGTCTGCAAAGTAGTTGGAGACTCTCCAGTGGGTACTCCGTGGTCTCATATTCAAACATGTGTATTTTCCATGGCTCCTAGCACATCCCTCAGCAGGGCCCTGGGGACCCTGCTGCTTGCAGAAGCACCATTCTCTTTCTGTTTTCTAAATAAAATTAGAAACTAAAAAATAATAAATTTTTTAAAAAATCCAAAATACCAGTGAGTTTAAATGTCCCACACTGTAATCCATCAGCCTGTTGAGATAAAAAAGTGCAATTTCTTCTATGGCTTTTGCTTTTCAGACTTCTATATTCACCTGAACTTCTGACAGATGTGCCTTTGCTGCAGGGTATCCCTGCAGCCCATTCTCTCCTCTCCCATAGCACTAAAAGCGGTGAGTACTTCCCCAGGGCCTTGGGCAACAGGGGATTTGGAAAAACAGTGGGAAGTGAGCCCCCTGGTCCAGAATGGGTAGGATCCCTGCAGTGCTTCTCAGCTCAGACGGCTGCTGGGCCTCCCATCCCATTGCTGATGCCTCATTCCTGGCTGTCTTCAAAGCCAGGGTGAATGAGGCTTTGAGCAACCTGGTCTAGTGGAAGTTGTCCCTGCCCATGGCAGGGGGGTTGGAACTAGATGGTCTTTAAGGTCCCTTCCAGCCCAAACCATTCTGTGATTCTATGATTGCTGAGCATTGCCCTTGCCATCGTGAACTTTCCCACACCCGCCAAATTGCCATTTGTCACATTTTTTCTTCTAGTTCACTTAACATATTTTTCTTCCATTAGTTTTCTTCTGCCTTGAACACTTGCTTATTGCTCCCATAGTTCTGCCCACGTGTTCCCACACACGAATATGGACACATGCACTACATTATCTGTGCACAGTAAATCCAATGCTTCTAGGAAGCAGCAATTACTTCCCTTAGGGTCTGCGGATACTCAGTAAGTTCAACACCTCTGGACAAGTCCAACTGGCTGTACATGTGCAAATCTATATTGCTGAGTATTTGCTGTAGATCTAGTGCTTTTTGGAAGCTCTGCAAATAGCATGCAAATGCTGTGTCATTGATACATGCATGTACCATAAGTCCGTCCAGCTTTTTCTGGAAACTGCACAGCTGTAATGAATGTCTTACAACTGTGTGGCAGAATTTCTCTCTGTGCTTGCACATCAGATGGATCTGAGGTTTCTGGGTATGCAGAAATAACTATGTGTTTCTTGTAATACATGGAGAAACCTCTGAAAAACATAAAATATTTTCTAAGTCTGTCTGTACACAAGAGCTGAGTCAAAAAGAAGCATGTGAGACCCAGCATACAGGATAGCCCTCAATTTGCAAAGCTCTGCTAGCTCTAGCCTTTAGATCTGATTTCTTTTCATCTTCCAGGTGCTGCTAATAGTTTTGCCATGCATCCTCCTCAAGCCTCTGCTTTTATCTGCAGCAGGGCCCCAAGTTGGCCAGGACTTGGAGGCAGAATTGCCCCACTCTTTCTGGAAAGTGAATGCACCAAGAGATTCTGACAGGTTTCCAATTTCTAAAGCAAGATTTTATTAGAATACACACTCATAAACTAGAACAAGGCATCTCTTTAAATTGAGTTAGCTCAGACTACTCAGTGAAGTAGAAGGCATGCAATAGTTTGAATATGAATCTCCTCCCTCCCCATTACACTCTTTACTCTAGTCCTGCAATTCTTAGTGGCTTCCTGCATTTGAACAACCTCTGCCATCTCCTCTGTCTCTAAGATAAAGCCTCTGTCTTTCCAACACTTTTCAGATTGGCTTGGCTCTGTTGTTGGAAGCAACTCCCCTGCTCCCCTCAGGAGCCTCCTGCTTCATGCGGCAGGCTTTTGGCTTGCTTCACCCTCTTCCCACCTCTTCTTCACTCCACCCACAGTCAGCAAGGTTTTCCTCCCACACTCAATTACTTTTGGGGTGGGAAAAATTTCTCGGGTGGCGATGCACAAACAGGACAACATAAACTCTCACTCCTCTGTTGCTGCATCTCAATAAAACAACAGACAAGTTGTGAGCACACGAATCACACCATTCTGCCACCAGCCACAGCATCTTTCCCACTCTCCTGCTGTGCCACTCCCCCAAGACATACCTTCCTGTTCCTGTGCATCATATGAAAACTCTCCTCAGTAAAAACCTGAAAATGCTCTTTCTCAAGGAAATGCATCAGAGAGATTAGTGGGGAAAAAATGTGCATGTGAGGTAGGCATTAGGCTGTTGGGTGGAACCAGGACTGCTTTAGGATCTGCCATTCTGGGAAGAGGCACAGATACTTACTGTGGTCTCAGAGAAACAGAAATATTTAGGAAGTTGTCAAGTATCATTGCATATGCCAAAAACACAGGTCAAGGCAAGTGAAAGTTTGTAGCACAGGAAAAAATGAAACCTTGGAGCCAAGTGAGAGTAGATGTGTTTATTTTGTTTGTTTATCGTGCTCGTTCTAGGTTTATGTTCTCACTTCCTTGAAACATCAAAAATTATGAGAGCTAATTAAGTAGCAGTGCCATCCACACTGAGCCATGGCACCAAACACTCAATATGTGTTCCCAGCAACTCATCCTCTCTCCACTGTGCTTTTTGTAGCCCAAAAGAGATCACACTTCCTGCGATTCATCTGACAAGTAGCAAGTGCATAAACCAACAAGAAGAGGAGCATAAGGTGAGAAGAACAGCAGAGAAGTACGTTTACTCAAAGAACTGTAGTTTTTAATGTTGCTGTAGTTTCAACATACACACCACAGTGCTGAGAATGAAATAGGGATAGGGCTTAGCGCCTGAACTACAAGCTCTGGGAAATTACACACTCTTGTAAATCCAGATTTCTAATACAAACAGAATTATTTCAAGGTCTTCAGCTCATTATTTCTGACTTAGACTCACTTAAACAGGAGACAAGAGTCATCTGAGTGACACTGAAATCAGTTCAGGCCAGTCAAGTTACTTAGGACAGAAAAACTTATTCTATGAACATAATTTAAGCTGGCATGTGATTATGTAAGATCTAAATTGTGCTAGTGGTCAAGGGCTTTTTTGCATATGGAATGCAAATATTCAAAAAATTGATTCTGCAGATAGATTGGAGAGACACCTTCACTACTTCCCTATGTTATCATGTTTCTTTATAAATTCATGCATGCATTTGAAAATCCCAGGATTTGTTTTGAGTCCAGAAAGAAACTGGTCTGAACTTCCTTTTGTTCTCCAAAATGCTTTGCTTTATCAGTCCTCTCCTCCCCAGTTATCCTGAAGAAATGTCCTTTCCTTTCATGTGTGAGCTAAGTGATGCATCGCAGCCAGAAGAAGATGAAATATGGATCTAGAGAATGTTGAAATACAGCCACAAAATTGTGCAACTAATGATGATTTCCAGTCTGAAAAAGACACTTCAAGGGTGATAGTCGAGATGCCCTAATACCAGTTTTCATCTTCGATAAAAAGTATATTAAATCTACTGGGCAGCTGATAAAGTCAGTTTTATGGGTGTCTGTTAAAATTGTTTGTCTCGTAGAGCTGGTAGAGTCCTAAGTAGGGTTAATCACATTTTATGGGCTTCAAAATCCTTGTAGCTTTCCTGTATGCAACACCACTGCCAATCTTTCTCTGAGTCTGCAAAGGCAGGTGGAATAAAAGCAGTGAATGAGCATGGAAGCTACAAGGTAAGACAGAAAAGTCTGAAAGAGCAAAGGATATATTAAAGTTGCTTTGGAGGCAAATGCTATGTGGAAAAGTCCAAGTGGTAGAACAGCCAGGTGCATTTCCTAGGGATGGTTTAGTGTGTGTATCTGGAGGAATGCTCTTACCTCAGCAAACTACAGGAGGAATGAGAGCTGCACAAATAGTGTGCAGTTACCTGCATTGCACCTCTCCACACTTACCTGTGTATCTCGGAGGGAACTCCTTCCACATTTAGATTGTGGGCTGTTCTAAGAGCACCTTAACAGGAAAAAATCCTACACCCTTATTGGCCCTGACCAAAGATGTGGGTCCTCCTTAGTGCCAGATATGCCATTTTCTGCTGCCTGCCTGCCTGTCTTTTTATCCTTACTTTGAAGAATGTGCCAACACACAGTTTAGGAGCAACTTCTCAGTCTGGGGAAATGACCCCAGGGGCTATGAGCACTGCCAGAAAAGTCCTCTTCTGGGCTCAGGCCAGGGCTTGAGTCACTGCCCTCATTTGTCCTCCTTACCCAAAGCCGCTGTCAAAGTTTCCATCTCTTTTCACAGAGATGTGGCCAACTCCTTTGAAAGGGATGGGCAGAAGCAGTGCAAGCTGCCGGTAGCCCTTTGCTTCTTCATGCCTCTAAAAAGATCACTGGAGACATTACAACTTTATAAACCCAGAGGAGAAAAGGACTAGGGGGAGAACCAAGAGGACGATTTGGTCACACTCCAGAAGATGGTTTGCAAACACAGACAGGACATGTCAGAGGGCTGCTAGGAGGGACTTATGTTACCACAATCCATTCTGTTACATAGCACACACAAAGAAGTCAGATACAGAGAAGTGCCAAAGACCTGAAATTACAACTGATGTCACAGGTGGTTGGAGATGCTCTGAAGCTCCCATGATCTGGCTCAAGCAAGTCTGCCCTTCAGAAACTGAGGTTTTGCTCTAAACACTTATTTTTCAGAAGAATCTGGAGCCACCATTTCCTTTTCATCTTCCCCTGATGACTTCTTTATTTTTAGGTAGAAGTAAACTTTGGCTCTTCCCCCCTTTTGAGAACACAGCTATCTCACAATGACTGTTTCTTGAAAGTTCCAGTTTCTCAAATCCTCCATTTTGTGTATATTCTGCAATTCAGAGACTTGAGTGCCCCGAGAAACTGTGTATTACCCAAAGTACCTCACAGCTGCAAACATTTAGGTTACATCTACCCAATGAAAAAGCAGAAATTTTATTTCAAAGTTAAAGCACAATATGCCACTCCCGGCAGAAATCTAAAGACTTTGTAAAATATGAAAATGCTATAAGAAGAAAAAGTGGATGGGCTCCCAGCCGTACTGCAGTCAGTACAAAAAGACTCAGGCATGTGGCTGGGGCCATGAGCACTTCTTTCAGAGAGACTTTCATCCCCAACCACCTGCTGCCAGAGGTATGCTAGAGAAAATGCCTGTCAACCAAAGATATTTGGGACAGGACTATTCTTGCCTAATTTACCCTCTTAAAAACAAGGTGGTTAGTTTCAGCTAAGTAATCAATGGTTCCTGAGAAAGGAGAGGAGGAATCCAGAGCTGCAAGTCCCTCTCTGCTGATGGATATCACACAAGTTGCTCAGGGCAGTTGCCTAAGAGTAAGAGGCCAAAGGTATGTGAGATGAATCCTACCCTAAGACATTTTATCCCAGAGTCCCAATGTGTGTGTTGATTCTTTCTACTTAAATTCATCAGAGAAAATGAAGATGACAATCCTATAGTAAGCTCAAGTAAACAAATTCTTCTGCCCACAAACCCTGTCTGGCTTCCCAAGGATTCTGGATTGGTTCCTGAAGTTTTTGTCATGTTTGGCCCTCTGTCCTTGTCTTAAGGCCTTTTGATAGAGGGATCCTCTTTATAAGCTTCCTGGCATCCTTGTTGCATCCTTAGCACCATCCCCTTGACACCAGTTTAGCACAGTGTTGGGTTTAATAGCATTACTATAAAAGGGAACAGTATAAAAACTCTATCTGTCATTTACTAGAGTGAGTAAAGCTGAAATTTGTTGGACTAACCTGGAATTTTTCCCGTCTTGCAAAGCAACATTTTTATTTAAAAAGTGATAGAGCTGAACTAATCCCAGCAATAAAATGGTTGCTGTTGAATGCCATAGTAGTTTTTGAAACAAGAAAACCTCTTTCTGTGTTCACGGCAGAAGATTAAGAGACTGTCAAGTTTAAAAAGTTGTTGGTTTTGCTTAACACCTGCTAAGCACAGTATAGACTGTTTTATCCATTTATACTCCCTCACTTGTCTCCTTCATGTGTCTTATATAATAATTTCCAAAGTCAGAAACAAAAAAAATATAAAAGGCATCAGCTAAGATAAAATGGCACAAGATTAAAAACTCTTAGCAGCCGTAGAACCTGGCGAGAAAGAACAAAGAGGTTTAAAAAATCATCATATTTTATAACATCAGAATGCCACACATTATAGATTTTGTTGCTGATTATATTGTTACACATTCCATTGTTTCCATGCCATTGGCCTTCAGGACTTTATTACTTATGTAATTCCAAGATCTGACACAACTAGAGTGAAATGTATCTGATCTCAGTGAATGGCATCAGATGAAAAAAAAAGTGGATTTTAGGAGAAAAAAAATATATTAAATTTTGCTGCAAACCCATTGATTGGTGACAGATGTTACCATTCCAATTTAATTATTCTTGATTCATTTTCCAAATAAAAATATAGGTACATGTCAAAGTATTTGAAGTCATCCAGACAAAGAGTTAATTTAAACAAGTTGTCTTTTCTTTTTTTCTTTTTTTTCTTTCAGATTTTCTGTATTAAGAGAAACTTCATTCAGAGTGGTACATACAATCTTACTTGTATATATTAAAGGTCTCAAGCAATATACGATTATTAATCAAAGGCTAGGAAACCACAGGCCTGCAGAAACGGGAGGGTACAATTCAGTACGAAGTGTTCTTTAGTGCTGTCTTCATACTCCAGCACAGTAGCATGTCAATAGAAGTTGCTCAAACTGGCGTTTCATGACCACAGTGTACCTGGAGTTACAGATAT
The DNA here is from genome assembly GCF_000690775.1 of Eurypyga helias. NCBI lineage: Eukaryota > Metazoa > Chordata > Aves > Eurypygiformes > Eurypygidae > Eurypyga > Eurypyga helias. Next base: position 221,942 of record NW_010228726.1, read on the forward strand.
GAGCATACTTAATAGTCATTATTTAAAGGAAAAACATACCTAAATCCCAAGAAAACAGAATTTTAAATTAATATGTAAAACCTGACCGATTTTTTTTTCCCTCACCCTGTAATATGAGCACATAGCTTATGTCTTTTGGGTAAAGGGCTGATAAAGAACAAGAATGTGTCTCATTTCTCAACGTAACAGTGCCACTAGAGAGAAACCTCTGTCCTACAAGTATCTAGATAATGATCTGCAACACTTTGGAGGAGAAAATATAAAAAATGTTTAGTATCATCTTTATTCTTTTTATTTTAAAGTATTAGCATTATTTTTAATTTTAAAATGCAGTACTTGATTTTCTTGATTTTCTTACATGTTATTTTTACAGGAAATGTATTTACTCATATTCTTCATTATGAGTGCAATTCCTTCAAAAAGGAAGACTTCTTTTGTTTACTCTCTAGAAGTGTAACAACATATGTACCTGAATATTAGAGATTCAGTGTTTTAGAAGCATGAGATATAGATAAGAAAAATCTCATTGTGATAAGGCTATGTGTAGTTTATTTTCTATATGATTCGTCAGGTACTTAATCAAAGTAAAATAAAAACATGCTTTAAATAAGCAAGTTAATTCCTCCTGATCCCTGGAAACCTAGCAACATTTTGCTGTTGTTCACAGGCAGACGCCTGGTGTATCTCAGGCATTTGAGGCACTCTGAAAGAGACTGATCTGAGTTTGGAAAATGATAACCAAATATAGGCACGCAACACAGGTGTGTAAACTGTCCGCCTGAATCTGGTTATTCATCACCATTAACCTTGCTGACAACTTCATATTCCAGTCTATCATCCTCTTTATGTGTGCTTGCCACTGAAATGAAACTTTCACTGATGTGCGTGGCTTGAACTTAAGAATAAGCCTGCTGATGTGGCAGAGCGCAGTCTCAGAGTGCCAGTGCCGGTGGCAGAGCCCTTATGACCCTCTAACTGTGCGGGACCTCTCTGCAGGACAAGGAGAGCCTAGGCGACTACCCAACTCCAAGGCTGCTGATCTGGAGAGGATGAAGAGCTGCTGTATGGCTGGGCATATCTCACTCACTGCTGCAGCAACCCAAATGGGAGATAGGAGCCTTCTTAATAAATCGCACAGTACACAAATGCTACATGAAATAAATTCCTACTCCATTTCAAGACATCCTGATGCTTCTCACATTCTGCTCGTAAGCCCTGTTGGCTATGAGCTCCTCTCTCTGTTTCTCATTGGAGTAACTTGTGCAAGTAGTCAGTGGGCTGGCAGCACTTCAAGGAATGCCAGCTTTGGACCCACAAAGGCTGCAGTGAAACCATGACTGGTGCTTGTCAAGTGTAATATTTTACTCTGTATAGTCCAGCTGTCCACCTGAAAAACATCTAGTGGGATACATTGAGATTTCTCAGAATGTCGCCTCAGAGACTGGTTATGCTCCTCTTCTAAATAACTTACCCAATCTGTCCTGTGGATTTTGTGTTCCTGGATTTCCTTTGATGTGGTACACTGTCATTTGTACAACACCACTTGTATTTCTTTAAATACAATACTTAATCATGTTTCATTCTGAGTCTTGACTTAGTTATGGATAAAAAAATTGTGTGCAGACTTAATTTTATGCTTTTGGATTTGCTTCTAAAAATGTCTCCATATAATGCAGCAGGTGAACTTTGTATTGTTACATAAAATATTGCTATGTGCAAATAAAACTCTGTGTTTGGAAAAGACCTTTCTCTTCAGAAAAATCTCTACATAGATGTATTTCGCCATTGTCCTAAAACATCAACAGCTGAGGAGCATGACAGATCACTTGGCATTCTTAGAATTGACTTTGTCCTGCACAAGATATTTCTATCGCTGAAAGAAGATACAGTTTTACACCTTCAAATCTCTATTATTGCAATTAAGAAACTCAACCTCTTGATATGTTACCATGTTGCTGTGCTGATGGGAATCCAAATAAATTAGCTATTACAGGCTTCAGTCTTAATGCAAGCAAAATGAAAAAAAAAAAAGAGAGAAGGGAGGAAAAGTAAGTACACATCTCTGGACTGCTGGGAAAGCTGGGTTAAAATACACGGCATGAAAAAAATGCATCTGTGCTATTTGACTATAGCACATGTCAGCTGGAGCCCAGAACTGCTCTGGGGAGGTGCCCCTTGGGTACAAGCTCAAGTTATTCCCAAGCTCTCCTCAGGGAATTCCTCCTATAGCTCTTCAGGGAAAAGTACCCATTTTTATCCGTGACAGAGCATAGGCTCTCTCCTGGCCATAGTATTGGTGTGGATGAGAGGGAGCCCTGGTTGTGCCCCTCACCACCAACTCCAAGCCCTGGCACTCTAGGAGTGCAAGGAAGTGATAATGCCCCTGCTTAAGCACATTAGCCCCTGTGCCTGTTTCTAGTCTCATATAGCCTCCATTCCCCAGTTCTTGTTTCACTTTTCTTGGTACACACACACTACATGAGAAATAGTGTGCTCCTGTACTGTCTTGCAGAGGCAATTCCCTCCAAAGCAAAACCCGTGCCCAGCTCTGGGAACGGTTCAGTCCGGCAGCTGCTCCCAGGAACAGTATGGGCAACATTGCCCTCGGTTCAGACATGTGTCTTTTGCAGCCCTTCAGCACTATGCCAGCAGGCATTCCATCTTCAGACACCTTTGCTTATCCTCATGTCATGTCCCACAGCATGAAACACTTGCCCTCAGGTTTCTGGTGTAAGAGAACCACTGGGCTTGAACATAACTTTCATATTATTGCAGGCATGTTGAACTAAATAATTACATTCCAGGGTCACAGGCACATCCTATCCTGTGGCCAGCAGGTCAAGGGAGGTGATTCTGCCCCTCTACTCTGCTCTGGTGAGACCCCACCTGGAGTACTGCGTCCAGCTGTGGAGCCCTCAATATCAGAAGGATATTGACCACTTGGAGCGAGTCCAGAGGAGGGCCACGAAGATAATCAGAGGGCTGGAGCACCTCTGCTATGACGAAAGGCTGCGAGAACTGGGCTTGTTCAGCCTGGAGAAGAGGAGGCTCCGAGGAGACCTCATTGCAGCTTTCCAGTATCTGAAGGGGGCCTACAAGGGTACTGGGAGAGGACTTTTTACAAGAGCCTGTAGTGATAGGACAAGGGGTAATGGGTATAAATTGAAATCAGGGAGGTTTAGATTAGATGTCAGGAAGAAATTCTTCACAGAGAGGGTAGGGAGGCACTGGAACAGGTTGCCCAGAGATGTTGTGGATGCCCCATCCCTGGATGTCTTCAAGGCCAGGCTGGATGTGGCTTTGAGCAACCTGGTCTAGTGCAAGGTGTCCCTGCCCATGGCAGGGGGTTGGAACTAGATGATCTTTAAGGTCCCTTCCAACCCTAACCATTCTATGATTCTATGATTCTATGATTCTATGATTCTATTGACCAGAAAGGAGGCCTGAAGGAATAGCATACAGAGTAGGAAGGTAGCATGAGACCAGTTTTCAAGAAATAATTTCCGTGAGACTTGCATTGTGCCTGCTGATCTGAACGTTTAAACAACCATCTGCTTGCGGTCACCTGGAACGTATGCACTGTCCCAAGCTCCCGGCTTCTCAGAGCAGCCTTACGCAGCAGGATTTCTCAGACCATGCCTACCCTCACCCCAAAGCAACGGGTTCAGTGCACACCCAGATGATCTTAGCATTGCTGTGGTCTTTGTAACATGGCTAACATCTAGAGCAATCACGCAGGAAGAGAGAGACTGAGATCAAAATTCCTCCTTGGCCTGAGGGTTCAAAGCCAGTCTTCCAAAATGAGTCACATAATAGGTGCCTTCCACCTCCTCTTACCCTCATTAAGTAGTAATTGGATGAAAAAAAATAATAATCCTGAACGTAGACCTTATTTTTCCCTGTCCAACTGAATCTTTGTTACGCCAGAGAATCATGCTCCTTCATAATTACTCCTCCTCTAGTTTCATGAATATTGAGAATGCTTAGAAGTTGAGTCTTAGACAGAGGACTTCTCATTTGACAAATTCCCATAAACTTCCATGGGGCGAGAGGGAGTGAGGTCTGGACTGATGTTTTAGACTCAGGTACCTGACAGCCAGCAATCTTGAATTTCAAGCTCTTAAAAGATTTTTGAAATCTCAAGTTATGTAACCCTAGGGAAGTAGGGTTATAGGAAGTATAGTCCCTATTTTTCCTTCCCTGAATGTAAAGATTGCATTTATGCATGGCTGTGGTGTGAAATACAACAGGCAGGAGGAGGGAGAGGAGAGCATGTGTGACCCCAGCAGCTATTTCAATACAACCTAGAGCCAAAGAACAGCTTGGCCCCAAATTAATCCATGGGTTACATATTTACTTAAGAGAATAATTGCATTCAACCATGGCTTTTCCTGTAGATACAAAAGACCAAATTCAGTTGTGGTGTTTGGTTGCACATTTTTCCTGGTGTCATTCTAAGAAAAGCAAAGATAGTCTGTGAGATGGATAGAAATTCAGTTAATAAAGACATGCATGAGTTGCTCCCTAATGGATATAACACGGAATTCACAGGCATCCTCCGTCGCTAATGGAACTTGAAAGTTGTCAGGAAGATGTTGCAGTTCCATTTGGCGTGATGCACACCCTCCTCGTGCTGACAGCTCTGCAAAGTTACATTTTTAAAAACATATTTTCTTAATGCATTTTTTGGCTAACCCAGTTGTCCCGATTACCTCTGAAATGCTTTAGTCTTACTCACATTAACTGGCTTACTGAGATACCAACAACATTCTTTTTATCCAGGATCAATTGAGCAGACTCAGTGGTATTTAAAGAAAGTTCAAGCACTTCCCTGACTGCTGTAGGGCTCTGAACTTCTCATTTATGTGGCCCATTAAGGATATTCCACCATCTCTACACATAGTAGGCAAATAGCTTTAATATTTCCCAAGATGACTTCTTTTCTTTCCTCCTGTTAAAGCTGATGGTACTGACAGAGAGCAAGAAACAGTGGCTCCTAAGATGGAAACCAGGGGCACAGAGGCAGTCCTCGGTCTTTCTCAAAAGTCTTTCCCTCAGAGAGAACATTTCCCATGAACAGACCATGAAGGTTTGAGTTAAATACACTTGAAGGTGAAGTGCTGACTGCCTTATGGCAGATCACCAGTGCTTCACTCCATTTTAGCAGTTGTTGCTACAGCCTCAACAAAAAAAGGACTTCTGCATGTTTGAACCACTACACAGGCAAGCAAGGATCTTCTCTAGAGGACTCTGTGTGTGAGTTTGTGTGTGATGGTGAGGGACAGAGGGGACCCTCTTCAGGAGGAAAACGAATATGTAATTTCTGAACAGATGGATTGTGACTCCTGACACCTTCAAAGTTCTGAAGAAACATGCAGCCTTGAGAGGCCCATTGACTTCAAAGGGAGCACTGCCCAAACCTCTCACTCCATCTGAATATTTGATTATATGGTGCAACAAGGCAACAGCAGTCCCTCTTCTCTGCTTGCTTCAGCTCCTCTTTTCCATGTCCACTTCTCCTCCCCTTTGTATATGACACATTTCTTCCCTCACCTATTATTTCCTTCAGTTTTACCCTTCTATCTAACATCTCACTTCCTTTTTCAAATTATCACTGGTGTTCATAGGCATCTATTATTCTTATATTCTCATCTGTAATTATTCATCTTTTGAATTAGCTACCAGAAATTTTTGATTCCTTCCACTGCAGATTTTCCTTCCACTAAAGATGTTGTTTCTCTTTCCAGATGTAGCATTATGATGGGATGTGCTTACCTCCTAAAAAATCTCCTCCAAGAGAGTTGCTTGATCAACTGGTATGTTTTTCTTTATATTCGTTCTCCACTAATCTAGACTTTCTTTTTGTTTAGATACGGTGCACACCCATTGAACTTTCTTGTGTCTGAACATGGGTTTTATTATTACAGACTGTTGATCACAGTGTGCTTTTAAGCTGCAGGCAAGAGGACTGCAGAACAGTGACTGCTTCAACTCAAAAGCCTGGTGCCAACTCAAAATTTTTTTTCTTTTTTGCAAGGAAGGAAAGCTTTTCCGGTCAGAGTGACTATGCAGCTCAAATAGAATACCTCAGGAGGGAAGACATAGCCCTTCTGGCCCTGGTTTGCTGCACTGAAATAAAGGTCCAGACATGAATGAGCAAAAGAAAAAAAGATGTTTAACATAATTGTGGCTTTCCTATGTAAAGTATAATTGACTTTCTGAGGCTCAAGGTTGAAGACAATTTTTGTATTTTCATAATGATCACATGATCATCCTGGGGAAAAATAAAACATCCCTAAATGAAAAATTGTCCTTTGTTGCAAATTATACAGGGCTGTGAAGATCTTAACAATTGTGGGAATCCTTCACTCCTTATCACACCATCTCAGCAATGTGAGGGAGCAGGAGCCCCTCTCCATAGATGGCTTCATTGCTGGGCTCTATGTTGCCAGTTTTGACTGGCATTACAGCTACATGGACTCAAACCAAGGAACAATCTCTCCAACCTCTTATCTCTTAGGCTGAGTTGTACTCTAGTGTTCAAGAACAGATCTTACCATTGTGCACTTGTTCTTTATGGAATTTCAACTGTTGTTGCCAACCTTTAAATTAGTCCTTGTTCACGCCATGAAAGAACAATTTGTACTGATGATGACACCAATGCAAGTCCCAGCACAGCCATGTGTCTCCTCTGTGGATGTTGTCCTGAGAGGAATGACGAAAGAAGGACCCTTTGCTGCCAGCCTGGTATCATGGCATGACTGCTCCAGTAGCAGGTCCTGAGCAGACCTGCCCTTTCTTCCCCTGGTTAATCAGCACCTACAGACCCCAAACAGCACAGGAGGATGTTCAGTATGTGGCCCACAGAGCTGTCTTCTGCGTCAAAGGGTGGTGACTAAAAACGTGGTGTTTTTTTTCTTTTTTTTTTTTTAATTGAACATAGAAAACATCTGTGTCTTTCTTCTGTCCAGGTTTATTTTTCCAATACTTCACATACCACAAATTGTTCAGTATGACTCCTCTATCAGAACAGAAGAAAAGAAAAATAAAAACATGTAATATTTCATTAAAAAGAATATTTTTATTGATGTGACAAATTTGATCAAACATTCTGTATCCCCCCCACCTCCCATTCCCTTTCTCCACCTCATCTTTCTGTTTCCCTCTCTTTTTAAAAAGCACTTTGCTGTCCTGTTCGGCTGCTCAGCCTGTCAGCCTCTTGCTGCTTCTGGGATGTTTGGCTGCCCTCAGAGAATCATATGACTTCAGTTAGCTTGGGGGGCTCCAGCTGTGCTCTTAAATGTCATGAACAGAGGTAACATACGGGGAGAGGGTTAAAAGAATCAAATATGTTATTAGACATTTCTTTTAAATCCTCTTGCAGAAGATGTAAATCACATGCTTGGCAGGCAGATTTGGGGATGTCACATGGGGGTTGGTTTGGTTTTTTGTTGATTATATCCCCAAACATTTGCTATTTCTTACATTTTTTCCCTTGTTTGTCTTACTCATTCCTCATTTATTTCTATTTAAGTCCAAGGGGTCAGAACCCAGGATGAGATTTTGACAGTTCTTGCAGCTGATACAAGAGCTTTCTCATCCAATCTATTCGGGAACCTATTTGGGATTGCTCAGCATTGAAATATATCCTGTCCTTTTGCTCTGTTGGCCCATAAAGTACAACTCCTTGCTCCCAATTGACAGAAACCACCACTCACATTAACAGCCCACAAAGCACCGTAGAACACGATTATCTCAAAATACATTCAGATATCCAATAGAGCTTGAAACCAGAATGCCTAAATTAGCCTGAAATCCAGTTCATTAATCAAGACTGACCAAGGAGATCAAGGCATCATCTCCTGATGATGTTCCTCGCTGATTTACCTGGAGCAGTGAAATGGGGGTCTACCACCTAGTAAGTTGTAGAGTTCTGACAAACTACCTGATACGTTATCTTCCTCAGGACTATTTGCTCTTGTAGAGTTGGTTCCCTCTGACTAGGGGGAGGATGGGTTGAAAATTCCTCAAGTTTTCATAAGACCACAGTCAGGAGAAGTTCCTATGATGTGGGAAGGTAAGGACTGTTCGGCAAGTAAATTTTACCAAGATTAACCAACCAAAGGAAAAATGGAAGTTCTTGTGCCTCCCTCTTCCTCCCAGGGCTTCTTCAGAACTGACACTGCCACCTGGAAGAAATGACAAGCATGTGACAAGTCTTGTACAAGTCCCCTGTCTTAATCAAAGGCCAAGGAAATGGAAAAGGAAGGGACATTTTCTGCACCTCTTTAGTAAGAGATGCTGGAGGTGCTTTGTAGGGAGAAGCTGTCCCCAGGCAGTGCCATCATCACAGCAAGGAGGAAAAGATGACCTCTAGGTCCATCCAGAGGTCCATTCCAGCCTCAGCCATTCTGTGACCATTTGCCGTAGGTCTGAATCCTCTTCCCTTGCCTGGGACCCTGCAGCAGGCAGAAGGCCACTGGGGTTGCAGAGGTTTGCTATGCTCATGCCCCACAGATGATCCAGACCTCCTATGCTGTGACATGAAAAACATTGTTATTCATACACTACACACCCATGAGAAAACAAAAAAATCCATTTTGGTGAGCAAAAGTTGAAACTTTTTCAACAAAAGCACAGTTTCTTATTGAAACTGTGAAGTTCTTAAAAAATTAAAAGCTAAGATGAAGCTGAAGAAAAAACTTTATGAGGATTTACTTTGACAAGTTTGCCATAAAGAGATTTGGCATTTGCCATCTGGGTCCAATCATGCTTCAATCAGTTTGTGCTGGAATAGTTTGGGGAAAATTGCTGAAGTATCTTTTTGCAAGTTTATGGATTGAAGAAAAAATACATTTTTAAGTTTTAAGCGAGCAATAAACACAGCACTATTGATGGAAATTTTCACACCATCTCTGTGTGTATGATTGCTGAAATTTTGGATAATAATTTTGTTATTATTTAGATACAAGCCAATTTCAATGGTCCAGGCTGTAGCTTGTTTGGGAGTACATCATAGCACATTCAACCACAGTGGGTAGCTATGCATGGCTTATCTCAGCTTCTAAGATTAGGTTCCTGAGTGATTGATAGACTCTGCTGCTTCTTTGGGCCTTTCTGGGCAAGATTTTGCTATACTAGCTGTGTAAAGTAGACGTTCATATTTGACTTAACAACATACTTATATTTAGTTTAATATCTGTGGGGCCATGAGAGTGGTTTGGAGGGTGAGAGTAGAGGGATGCAGGATTATGTATGCACATACACAATCCTAGCATCATCCATCTCCTATTTATTTGAATACAGACAATCAGGTTCTGATATCACTGCAGCCATAGACATGTTTACCATTGACTTCAAAACAGTAGAATAGTAGAAACCTCACATACAGCAGTTCCCAAATTACTGCAGTATTTCCCTGCTGCAGTAACCACTTACTGAAAGAGCATTACTGAAAAATTTCGTAATTTTTGCAAGTAGATTCTCCAGTTTTTGACAAATTCACAGGGAGAGATTCCACACCACAAAAGGGAACATGTTAGCTGTCACTACTGTATTATCTTTATTCATAACTGGTTTTTGATATATATGTAATGAAATTAGAAAGACAGCACATGTGTTCACCACCTGAGCAGATGAAAACATCATTGGGAAAGGGTAAGATGTTAAAATACATTCATCCAAAGTTCCAAGGTGCAGTCCTGCATCTGTTAAATATTTACTTTCATAAAACTAACTTAGGAGACATGTGAGTTTCTGAGATCAGGAAAGGGTCTGTATGAACAGAAAACTGCAAAATATATGAGTTTTTCTAGGAAAATAAGATCTGAAATATTGGGAAAAGAAACCACACTCATTTAGCAAATGTTTTTAAAAATTATCTGATTTCATAAGCTCAAGGCAGCTCTGTTAAAGTGTCTAAAGAGAGGCCTGAAAAAGAAGAAAGAATTTAAATGCAACATCTGAAATATTCAATGCTATGTTGTATAAACATTCGATGTCTCTTTCTCCTCCTGCATTTCTGTGTCTCTTCCCACGTCACTTTTTCCCCTCACAAGATGAACCAAAGAGGAGAGAGCAAAAAAACATAGAAACAAAAGTACATTAACTTCTTAGTTTCCTTCTCATGTGACTTCAAAAAGGAATTTGCTCTCCCCTATCTCTCCAGCATCAGAGAGAACAAATCAAAACTTTTATCTGCGGATGCCTGATGGCTCAGGGAAGGAAAACTGGATGAAAGACTTGCTGGGGTATGTTCTTACCAACACGGCTACACCAGCCAGGGACAGTTGTCATTGCTTCTTTGATGCCAGTACAGTTCACACCAGCAGAGCATCTGGCCAGACATATGTGAATCTGTTAATACATGTGGTTTGCTTCAATCCCACTAGCATTGCCACAAACAGGTGGTTTATACTAGTGGAGTTTGTTCACCTACATGATAAAAATCTCATCTCCACATGCACAAATAAGCACAGGGAAGGACGGCAGGCAGGGTAACCCCAATACTCCTCACAGGAACACAAGCACAAACCAGCCACTCCCGGTACTGTCCTGAGGGACATTTAGCCATACTGGCCAGGGGACCCTCTGGAGCGGATCTCTGGAGCATCTTTTGGACTGAGGGGAGGCACTGCCTGTGAACCTATGAGATTTATTATGGTATACAGGCAAAGGTATTTTGGACTGTATAAGATTTGTTGTGGGATGTTTAGGGGAGAAAACAAAGGCAGGGGAAGGGGGAATCAAGGTAGTTTAGGGAAGACCAAGCTTGAGAAAAGAGGGGGATAAGGGTATTAAAAAAGCTGGTTCTGTGGAAAAAGTTTGCTGATCAGTACGCTTGCCTGGCCATGCCCTGTGCCTGATCAGCACAGTCTGTCCTACCTTCTTACTGAATTCCTTTCTACCTCTTTTCTGGGGGATAAACTAACTCCTTTGTGTGCACGTGTGTGTATGGGGGTCTGAGTGTAGCCACAGGGCTGGGACCAGGGTTCAGGGACCCCTGTGTCCATGGTGCTGCACCCAGTGCAACTGCAAGTGTACACATGATCACCTGTGGGTGCTAGTGAAGATCAAGTGGTAGGAACTGTTGTGTAGGTGAGGTGGCATGTGAGTCAGAGGGCTGTTTGTCTTGGAGTGAGGAACTTAGAGGAGGTTGTTAATGAGGGGACAAGACATCTGCTGAAAAGGCTATGGGCCCTGGTGGTTTATTGAGGGAGGTGAGTGTGTGTGTGTGTTGTTGTGTGCAAGAAGGTCTATACCAGCAAATGGAGTGGGACTGTGCCCCTATGGAGTCATATGTCCAGGTGTCAGCTAATGGGAAGACTGGTGGGCTCTACACTTTGCATACACGTATTCTCTCTAACAGACCTCCATCCTGCTCTGTCAGAGAAGGGAGCCGGATGAGGCCAGAAGTGCTGTTTGTGTTTGTGTGAGTGCCTTGTGTGTGTCTGTGATCTGTGTGGCCAATCATGTATATTCATATGCATGTGGTATATAAATGTGCTCCGTGTGCATGTGCCTGTTGGGGAGACAGGCTCAGCCTTCTGACACGTTGGGCCAGGGGCATGGAGATACAGTGGCCTCACCCTTATCAGGCTACGGGATTGAGCAATTCCCTAGCAGTATTTGTTTAGAAAAAAGTAAGAGAGCAAAATGTATTATTGCAACATGATTTAAACTGGTGTTGCTCATTCACTTGGGATGGTGTCACTGAGTGACCATCCCACACCAGAAATCTCCACGGTAGGCAAGACTCAATGTGGCCTGTGCTCATGTAAAGGTGCCTTGCATTCCTCATTCCTCAACCAAACTGAGAAACTCCTGTATCAGAAGAATAACCTCAGACAATGTGTTAAGTGATTTGAAGTCTTCATCTGAAAGGAGATATTAAATGTAAAGTCTATTTCCAATGCACTGTGGCTGCATGATAGGCAAATGAAGCAGGGCTTTCCCTGTGAGACAGAGGTACTTGCAGAAGCAGGGATCAATGTCTATTATGCGTGCTGGACAAAACACTGTCTGGTGGGAAGATGGCAATTATGTTTGGCAAATATCTGTACAGGATTTCAAAGTGGGACCTAAACATTCCTACCTGTAGATAAGTTGTAGGTGAGAGTTAAAAGAAAAACAGCTGAAAGTGGAGTAATTTACTTTAGGAATCCATTCTCTTCTTTAATGTTTATAATAGTAACATTTAAATTAATTCCTCCCTTGCCCAAACATGATGTGGAAGTGTGATGAGTTTGCTTATCCTTTGCCTAAAGTTAGTTTCATGTGTGACTATTCACTCAAATAACTTCAGAGGATTCCCTTGTGGTCTCGCCAACTTCTCTCTGCCTCAGCAGTTATGGGAGAAAGCAATGTTGCAATGGCCCTGCACTACCAAACCCAGGTGTCAGCTTTGCCTCCTCCCTGTGCTACTGAGAGCCGTGGCTCATCTCACACGCAGTGTGGATATCTTCTGTTGTCTCTGTGGAGAATTTCCAGAGGACCAGTGTAAGTCCTTGTTGAACAAAAAACAATATGGTCTGGCATTTGCAGGAAACTGCATTTTGTAAAATTAGGACCAGTGAGTGTTACCTTCTCTTTGGAAGCAGAGGTCCTTGATGGATCCAAAGTGTAGAAATTGTACCTTTTAAACATGTATCTATGTTCTGTAGTGTGTTAAGAAACCAGTCTTAAAGATATTGGAGTCCAAGCAGTAGACTGGAGCTTCATACACATTTTGAAGGGCTGTTTCCTACCAGGAGGAACACTTTCCCAGTCAGTCCCTGTGATGTAAGACACAGCTGCTCTTAGCCACATGTGTTGAGCCATCCGTATCCTGTGCCTCTCTGTAGCCATCAAGAACAGCTTTGTGAAATGCCACCAGCCCTTAACTCCCCCCATCCCAGGCTCTGCCAAACTCTCTTTAGGCTGGGCCAAAAGGAAAAAACAGACTTCTGAAGTGAGTGGAGGTGAGGTGAGCAACAGACTCTCTTCAGACAGAAACCATCAGGGCTAGAGAATTAAAAAACGCTTAGAGACAGACACCTAAAAAGTTACATTCCTAAGATACCATGAGGTACAAGTGAGTCAGAATGTCAGTGTTACTTACAAGAGAGGAAGGCATGGGAATTCATAATCTGCAAATCCCACCATGTCTTCTGCATTGACCTAGGCTTCAAAATACACCTGGCAGTATCATACCCCTCAGAAGAAAGAGCCACCTGCAGGACTGTGCATTAGTTTTTGAGAATGCCTACACTGAGTAGAGCCATGTCCAGTGGTGGTGTGTTACGGATTTAGCTCTTCTTCCATCTCTTTTGTTGAGTTTACAAAGACAAAGAAATGTCCTTAGTTTTCCCTAATTGTATTATCAATAATCATAGCATTTTGCTGAATTAATGTTACAGAAATCTGGATTAAAGCATTATCACTGATAAATTCAACAGACCTTTTGTAAATACATTCCAAATAACTCCACAAAAATATTTAATTTTGAAAACTAAATTATTTATTATTGTTTTAAAATTTTTTTAACTTGCTGTGCCAAGTAACAGCACTTGGGATAGGAAGATGAGCTCTGTAGTCCTTGGGAGGCAATCTAATTTGCTATTTAAAACATAGTTTAAGTTTCTGCTGAAGAAAATTGGCAGCAGGCAAAGTTCACTTGGCTTATCCAGAATCATATTTAACACATTTTTTTCTTTGAGAATAACCACACTTGTTGCTTCTTCAGTGACCCTCTTCCTGTCTTCCTTGTTTTTAAATCTGGTAGATTATTTTCTAGGGATATCTATGTTTTCAGAAGTACATACCTCCATGTTCTGTGCCTGAATTTCTCCAGGCTTTGTTTATGATAGTATGCTTGTTTGAATGAATAACTCTGATGAAAGCCAGTGTTACAAACCCAGTTAGATTACGAACTTCACTTTAATACCCTTGTGCAAATCTTCTCCTCCCTGATCCATGCCTAGATTTGAGTCCCCTTTTTTAATGACTCTTTTCAGCTATTGCAGCCATATCTTGTCTGGTATTTCCTACATACCAGAGATCTCAACTGTGCTACACCATCTTACATCCATGACCCAAAAGCAGCAGGTTCCTCCACCAGGGAACTCTGGGTCATTCCTTAGCCTTAAGGAGACTAAATTCCTTCTCAAATTCCCTGGGATACAGCAGAAGTGCACCTACCACTCTTCCAAATTATAAAATTGCATTGGCCTGTGGGTGAGAGCTTTGCCTGTGGCTGTTCTGTGATCCCTGGAACACCTGTAGGAAGTCTGTATAACCAAAAGATCAGCAGTAATTTCCTCAAGAAGACAGCAGTCCAGGAGAAGTGCACAGAATAGTCATTAACAAATCATTCATCAAAATGAGTTGGATGGCCTGTATTTAGGCATAGGTAAGAGCCACGGATCATCCCAATTGATAGAAATTCTGCCTGGCACGCAGGGGAATCAGAGCACCACTGTGATAACAGGTCACACAGATCCATCTAGCACATGTAGGGCTCTGCCATAGAAATATTCCAATCCTGTTGGGCTAACCTGGATACATTCTTCAGGGAAAAGACACCTCCTTCACAATAGCTATAGCAGGTGAAGGAAGATGTAATAAATCTCTTGAAAGTCCACTGAATCTCCAAGGAATTCAAGAAAGCAGAGTATGCTTTTTTTTTTTCTTTCTTTCTTTAACTGAGGGTAAAAGATGTGCTTAAATGGAGACAAAGACTTTTCCTCACACAGCAAACCCATATTGAATATAACTGTTAGCCTTCATAAACAAATTGAGATGCAAAGGGCTCAAAACAATATGAGTCACTGTCATCCAAGAAGTAAAGGGAAAGGATCATGCATTCATTTTTTCTCTCTAAAAATTGTAGAACAAATCAGTTCTATAGCATTTCGCCAGCTTCCCTGATCTTCAGACTCACTTTACTAAGGAGGCCTTGTATTTATTTAGAGCAGGAGCTGCCTATAGCCCACAGCCAGGTTCTTTCTGTCATGCACTCCTGGAAGTCGGTCCCTATTGCCCTATTCATAGACCCACTCCCCACTGAGACGAAGGCCAGGAGGAGTCATTAAATCATACACTCTGGTATTTCAGATGCACTTGCAGGAAGTCAACAGCTACCAAGGTTTCCAGCTCAGTTTGAAAAAACTGTGAGATGTAGAATACACCCTTGGCTTTGATAACATGAACCCATATTTAATCTTTCCCCTTAAAAAATTGCGTGTCTCACTTCTGGTTTAATTCAACTGACTTCAGCATTCTGCCTGTCCTTGTTAACCTCTCTGCACTTCATGAAACAGCCCTGTAACATTTACTCCCCATTAAAAAATCGCACCAATGGGTTATCATTGTTTTCACTTGGGAAAGTTCGGCTAGGGTGATGCTGGAGTCAGCTGGCAAGGTCAGTCCCTCTGAGCAGAGCTTCCATAAGGTCCGTCGTCATCAAGATTCAAAACTTCAAATCATATATTCTATATTTCTTTACTTCTTTGTTTTAAATCTCTCATGCTACCATTCAGTTTTTCAGCAGCTCTGAAATGCAGCAGGTCAGTGGATGTATGTCATTTTATACCAGATAGGAACCAGCTCACTGTTTTCTCACCCTCTTCATTTCTCATGCTGTAGTACCTGTGTTCACAAGCTACTGAATACACCTAAGAGGCCTTCAAGCATCAGCTTGTATGATTCAGGTGATTAAAAATATTGCCTTTTACAACATTTAACCCTTAAGCATTACCCCACGTCCCTTCTTTGCAGGCATTCTGAACAATGGCAGCAGGAAAACAAACAACACGTGGTTTTGCTCTGCTGACCTAAATGGAAACTGATTTATGGCTCAGATGTCAGTCGAGACACCTCAGAACTCCCCTGATGGCTGTAGTGGACTAAAATCTTGACCTTACTTGCATTGCTCATACTCAGCTGGAGGGTTAGGCTGTGGAGCTCATTCAGATCCTCATGATGGATTCCCTCCAAACCCAGTTGACCTCTCTTTTTAGGGCTGGGCTGCAGCTGCAAACAGAATGTGCATCTGCAGAGCCCTCTCTGAAAATAGTCATCTTTGTTGTGACTAAGATATTTAGATCTTTTTTCAGTAGCACCCTTATTTGATTGACTGATGTGCCTGCAAGTTATTTCTGAATCTGGGTTATTTCTATTTCTGATGTAAGATTTTAGATGCTGTGTAATTGCTAACCCCACTCTTTTATTTGATAATGCTTTTTAATCTAAAATTGGGAGCAAACTGTTTTGTTGTGTAAAGTCTGTATTTGTGTCAAAAATATTGATGGACACAACCAGACTAAGGGCGTCTTCCTCGTGTATTAAATTACATTTCTTAGAAGCATAACAAGTCAACATCATGCCTCCTGCACTGTCACTTAGAGACCTTTTTTAGGGCCCTCTTCCTTTCCTGTTAGAAAAACACAGGGCTGCTCAGTAACTCTTTCCATCTCAGGCTCACAAAAGGAAGAAGGGCTGATGTGAATTTGCCTGTGTCGTTTCACAGATTGCTTGATCAGCTCTGTAAAATTTGCCAGATGTTTTGCAATCTGATGAGAAATGGCTGACAGGCAGGACTCAAGATGAAATACAAAATTAACTATAAAGGCATGTAAAAATCATTGTCAATTGGTAATTATATGAAATGTCAACAATAATTCATGAAAGTTCCTGAGGAAAACTTGTTAATTAAAGGTTGACAGTGTGGGAAGATAAGTGATATTTACTCTCTGATAGCTCCTGAAACCATGGAGGACTGTGCGTGGACGTAAGAGCATGTGTGCATCCATTCATGAAACTTTGAGACACTTATAAAGCCAGTTTAAATGGGCCTACTTTAATTGGAAAAGAAAACCTGGAAGGATCAGCCTAAAAAAATTACCCTCAACCACATGAGCTAACTAATCAAAATAATGTGCTGCATGAGACTGAAAGTCGGAAAAAGTCAAAATAAACCTCTGGGTTTATACACATCTCTTTTTGGCACTCAGAACATGTCTCAAAGAAGCTACCTTTCACTCAAACACAGGTTGTGTGTTAATTACTGGGCTTTCACACAACATTTGGAACCAACTTTTAAGGAGTAATTTGTGTTGTACATGTAAGAGCTTTAGAGTATATAGTGAGGTTTATGTTCCACCTTCTCTATATTCTTGCAAGGATTAACAAACATCCATCTAAAGTAAAGGTAAACATTTTGTTTTGTGTACACTGGTTTTATGCTGGAGTTGTGCTTTTAGTTGTTGCTGTAGAAACAGATGTTAAGATGTGGCAATTTTACAGCGCTTTGAAAAATGAGTCTTCCTTCACACACATCCTGTGAGGAATTGTTAGTTGTGTTTCTAAAGTCCCCAAATCTCCCATCTGAATTGGGCACACTCCAGCCACATGGATTGAGTGAGGCACTTATAACCATTCTTCATGTTCCCTGTGGCCTTTGTGGCACCACACACTTGTCCCAAGACCCTGAATCCAAGGGCAAGTACGACGGAGGGAAGAGGGACAATTCCATAAGTTTGATTAAGCAGAACCATCAGTGTAAGTATTTTTTTCACATTAAATAGACCACTACATGATACTTCTTTTTAAATAATTTCTAAGAGGTTAAAGAGGTTAAAGTTAGTTCTGAACTACAGTAGTTCTTTCTTTTTCTTTTAATTAATGACGCTGGATGAAAGTTCTTGGTATGGGACTTGCAGTAATGCCCAGCTGTTCCCACAAGAAGCAGTGTCTTGTGAGAAGCACTGCTTGAATTAATCATAATTTTCGGCTCCAAACATTTTGCAGTATAACGAGATAAAAAAGCAGCTGAATATCAGGAACTCCGTAACAATAAGTACATGCACACTTAGCTCCTTTTCTTACCCTCAAAACAAGTCACACAGAAAACAGCATAAGAAAAAAAAAAAAAGACTTGAGTATGCAGAAATTTCATGTTGTGTTATAAACAAATAGAAGGCCCCAAGCTAAGTTAGAGAAAATACTATAGCTTTGTTTTGTTTGTGTCTGTTCCTTAACATAAATGTATATCCACTGTATCCAGCAACATCTCAAACAAACTATTATAAGCTGACTTTTTTTTTTGGGGGGTGGGGGGGGGGCAAGGCAATGAGGTCTGAAGCATGCAGTAAATGACTATACAAGGTTTCATTCATGAAGTAGAAACTACCTCTTTAAGCGTAAGGTACTTCTCTGCAATTAAGGAAAGCTATGCTTCTTAATATGAACTACATCACAAGCTCTGGTACAGTGCATAATAGATCAACATGGCACATAGTAATTAGAACCTTGTCTAAATGATGACAAGAAGTTATAGGATCTATTTCAGTCTCCAGTCTCATAGAGGAAATAATTACAAGATATTCTTTAACTCTTACTTTTCTGAAGGCATTTTTTGTCAGATTTTTATGTTACCTTTTTTTTGTGGTCTTACTTCACCAATTTTCATACCATATAATGATCAAACAGAAAGCTTGCTTTTATCAACTTATAAATTTAAACATATCCCAAATAAAATGCAGACAAGAAACACCAGCATAGTAATTATAAAAAAAAAAAAAGGACTTTTTAACATTCCTTGCACCCTGCTAGAAACAAAAATAGCTTTCATACAAATCTGTGAGTTAAGTAATAAAGGGTGGGGGTGGGGAGCTTTTTCTGCAGTGAGAGACTCTACTGAATTGGAACATGGTGAAAAACATACTCATCAAGAGCAAAGATTAGAAGCATAGAATCATAGAATCA